>NC_139517.1:3954820-4112799 GCF_947247035.1 Vipera ursinii | reverse complement strand
GCGCCAGGCATGGCTTGTCCAAAGGGAGGGAGGAAATGGGAAGAGGTTAAGGTAAGCAATGAGAGTAAGAAACACAGGTAAGTCCTCAACTTAGGTTACTAAGTGAGACATTTATTAAGTGGGTTTCCCCCCCCCCTTTTCTGACCTTTTTTGCGACGGTTGTTAAGTGAATCCCTGCAGTTGTGAAGTTAGGAAACACAGCGCTTCGGGGGAATCTAGCTTCCCCACTGAGTTTGCGGGTCGAAAGGTCGCAAAAGGGGATGAACGTAACCCCGGGACTCTGCAACCGTCATAAATAGGAACCAGTGGCCAATCATCTGAATTTTGCTCACCTGATCCTGGGGATGATGCAGTGGTCGTTAAGTGTGAAAAACGGTCATAAGTCACTTTTTCCAGTGCTGTTGTAACTTCGATCACTAAGCCAATGGATGTAAGTCGAGAACTATCTGTAGTAACCTAAGAGGCAAGTCCCATGTCTATCTTAACCAGGAAGCCTTTGACTTACAACCACCAAAAAAAGATGTTGAGAGTTTGGAAAAAAAATTCAGAGAAGAACAGCTAAGATGATCAAAGGCCCGGAGACTAAAAGATACGAACAACAGCTACGGGATTTGGGTCTGGCTAGTCCAAAGGACATGATAGCAGCATTCCAGTATTTGAGGGGCTGCCACAAAGAAGAGGGGGTCAAATTATTCTCCAAAGCACCAGAGGGAAGGACAAGAAACAATGGTTGGAAACTGATCAAAGAGAGAAGCAACCTGGAATTAAGGAGAAACTTCCTGACAGTGAGGACAATCAGCCAGTGGAACAGCTTGCCACCAGAAATCGTGGGCACTCCATCACTGGAGATTTTTAAGAGGAGACTGGACATTCACCTGTCTGAGATGGTACTGTGGGTTCTCCTGCTTGAGCAGGGGGCTGGACTAGAAGACCTCCAAGGTCCCTTCCAGCTTCTCTTCTCTTCTCTTCTCTTCTCTTCTCTTCTCTTCTCTTCTCTTCTCTTCTCTTCTCTTCTCTTCATTCCATTCCATTCCATTCCATATTTTCTATTGTGTTCTGTTCCGTTCTATTTCTATTTCTATTATTTCTATTTCTAATTTCTACTTCTAATTTCTATATCTATTATTTCTATTTCTAATTTCTATTTCTATTATTTCTATTTGTATTATTTCTATGTCTATTTGTATTATTTCTATTTCTAATTTCTATTTCTATTTATTTCTATTTCTAATTTCTAATTTCTATTTCTAATTTCTATTTCTAATTTCTATTTCTAATTTCTATTTCTAATTTCTATTTCTAATTTCTATTTCTAATTTCTATTTCTATTTCTATTCTAATGGCCATCAAGATTTCCGCAGCCCTCAGAGGACCAAAGTCAAAGGTCACAACCCAACTCAAGAGTTAGAAGAGAGAACGAAGGGGGCGACCCAGGCAGTCAAGAAGGAACTTTTTTTTTTAATTGAAAAGTTTTACAAAATTTAATAATAACCCCCCCCTCCCCATCAGCCCTCCCCCCTTCCCTCCACCACCACCCCTCAGACTTCCCAAAGCAGAATACAGGGTATTATATATAACAATCTTATGCAAACATATGCTAAATATCTATTAAAACATTAACAAACCTTCCGCTCTTTAACTCCCTTATAACAAAACTAAAATTATTATGATAACACCTCGATAATTATTTAAAAAAATTATTCGTAAACTACAGTATTTGAAATTTTTTAGTCCCATATTTGTTTTGGATATATAATCAATCCATCTTTTCCATTCCAAAATACATTTGTCTGGCGGTGGTTCTTTCAAAAGAAGGAACTTTTTAAAGATGCAAGCTGCGTCTCCCCACATCAGCCAGGAGACAGGTTGACGGCTCAAGTTGTCATAATTTTCCAGAAGGTTCTCCCACGCCCGATCTTGGAGAACAGCACCTGCACCAAAGAACCTCAATCCTTTCCCACACGGCCATCCCTCCCGGTTCTCCGCCTCCTCACCTTCCCGTATCTCTGGAGGCATCCAGGTCACACTTATATGCCAAAGGTGGTTTTTTTTTTTCAGGAGGCAACTTCTAGGATGTTTCGCTTCTCATCCTAGAAGCTTCTTCAGCTCTGACCGGAAGGTTGGGGGAAGAGAAGGATTTTTTTTTAATTGAAAAGTTTTAAAATACATTTTGAAAACATCCCCCCCACTTCCCCTCCCTCCCCCTCCCCTCCCCCCCCGCCCGACTTCCCAGAGCTGAATACTGGAGCCTTGGTGGAGCAGTGGGCTAATGCCTCCTTAAGTAACACCAGCTGCCTGCAATTAGTGCAGGTTTGAGTCCCACCAGGCTCAAGGTTGACTCAGCCTTCCATCCTTCCGAGGTAGGTAAAATGAGGACCCAGATTGTTGGGGGCAACAGGCTGACTCTGTAAACTGCTTAAGAGAGGGCTGTAAAGCACTGTGAAGCGGTGTATAAATCTAAGTGCTATTGCTATCTATCATCTATGTATATCATTCATCTATCATCTATATCTGTCTCTGTCTGTTTATCTATCTATCTATCTATCTATCTATCTATCTATCTATCTATCTATCTATCTATCTATCATCATCATATGGCTATTATCTACCCATATCTATCTATCATCTATCTATCTATCTATCTATCTATCTATCTATCTATCTATCTATCTATCTATCTATCTATCTATCTATCTATCTATCTATCTATCTATCTTGGTGGAGCAGTGGGCTAATGCCTCCTTAAGTAACACCAGCTGCCTGCAATTAGTGCAGGTTCGAGTCCCACCAGGCTCAAGGTTGACTCAGCCTTCCATCCTTCCGAGGTAGGTAAAATGAGGACCCAGATTGTTGGGGGGCAATTAAGCTGACTTTGTAATAATGCCGCTTGGGGGGGGGGGGAAAGCCCAAATAAGCAGGCATATACCATAGAATGAAGGCTATTGCTAAGCACATTTGATTTGTGCTTAGATTGTAAGCCACCCTGAGTCTTCGGAGAAGGGCGGGATATAAATGGGATTAAAATAAAAAACAAATAAATAAATACAGGGTATTAACTTTTACCAACCTAAGCTAAAATATGCTAACTAACTAAAGAAGACACTTTAAATTCTATCGCACTATAACTCCTCTTAAAAATAACTAAATAACTAAATAATAATAACTAATAATACACCATACTAATACTAATACTTACTCATATGCTAAATGAAACTTTCTGGTCCCATATTTGTTCTGAATATATTCGATCCATCTTCTCCATTCCACAATGTATCTCTGTTGCGATTGTGCTTTCAAATATGCTGAAATCTTTGCCATTTCCGCCAGGTTGGAAGCTTTCAAAGTCCACTCTTCTACAGTAGGCAGTTCCTCCTTCTTCCAATATTGCGCTACCAAGAGTCTTGCTGCCGCAATTAAATTCAACATCAATTTAGTATCTATAACAGTAAAGTCTGTAATAATACCCAACAAAAACAACTGCGGAGAAAACCTTATTTTTTTTCTTAAATATCTTCTGCATGTTCCACCAAATTTTAATCCAAAAAGCTTTGACTTTTTTTAACAAGTCCACCATATATGATAATAAGTTGCATCCTCACAACCACACCTCCAACATTTAGGCTGATAATGGGAAGAGAAGAGAAGGATTTATATTCCTTTGCAGACAGCTGGTCGTTTGCATTCTTTGAGAACGGGGCTTTTCAACCTTTTCACCCACTGGACCACTTTTAGGATACGGCAACATCCGAGTACCACCAGGCGCCTAGCAAGGGGTCAAAAACTTGATGACCAAAAAGAAAAGAAAAAGGAAAAAAGTGATGAGGTACAGGTAGTCCTCGACTTACAACAGTTGGCTTAGTGACTGTTCAAAGTTACAATGGCACCGAAAAAAGTGCCCCCCCAAGCGACAGCCGAGCAAGACACCTGCCTGCCCGCCTGGTGGCACTCTTCCTCTTGTCCGAGGTTTTCATTGTTGTGAGCATTTCTGTTGAGGATTGGCAGCGGGGGGTGGGGGATGTTTGGTTTTTATTTCCCCCCCCCCATCTGCTGGGTGGTTGCAACAGGTTTTGGTCACTTCACATGACCCTGGGACACTGTGACCGTCATAAATATGAATCAGTTGCCAAGCATCTGAATGTAAATCGCAAGACCCTGGAGATGCTGCAACATTCCAGCTGATTGGCGCTTCTTCTGGGCTCAGCAGAAGCGCCAGGATAAGCGCTGAGCTCCAGCTGGAGCCTGGCGCTGATCCTGGCGCTTCCGCTGAGCCCCAACAGCCCTGCAGCTCCAGCCGTTTCTCACTCAGGCTTGTGCGGTGCTGCCACCGGTTCAGCTCCTTCCCCTCCCCCGCTACCACTTTTCTAGGATGGTCGTGTACCACCTGCCAGATGCCAAGGTACCACAGGTGGTACCCGTGCCACTGGTTGAAAAGCCCTCTTTTAGAGAGTCGTTGAGGCCATTTGGAGGTCTATCTGTGTCCTCAGGGACATCAAATGGGTGTGGAGCCTTCTTGGAACTGCTGAAAGGACCGTGTGGTAGACTGGAGTTGGGATGACGGTGTGTCCTATCCCCCCTCTGTTGAGAGAGGGCTGTCACCCATTTGTACCACTCAGGTGACCCCGACGACACAGACAAAACTCCAGGTGGCCTCAATGACTCTCCAAAAGAATGCAAATGACCAGCTGTCTGCAAGGAGTATAAATCCTCCCATTCCCCATCATTCAGTCAGAACTGAAGAAAGCTTCTGGGATGAGAAGTGAAACCTCTTCAAAGAAACACAAGAAACACTCGGGTGGCCCTGAGGACACAGACAAACCTCCAAGTGGCCTCCACAATCCTCTAAAAGAATGCAAATGACCGGCTGTCTGCAAGGAGTATAAATCCTTCCATTCCCCACCATTCAGTCAGAGCCGATGAAGCTTCTGGGAAGAGAAGCGATTACGTCTTCAATGAAAACCAAGAAAGTCCGGTAGCCTCGTGAAAAAGCATCTTTGGGATCACCTTCCTGTGGCATTTTCCTTCCGTGACTACTTCTCAAGTCTTCCCCCCCCCACTTTGTGGAGAATCACAATCTTGGCCAGAGAATGTGCCCCCACTGAGGTTCCCCCCCCCGGTCATGGACTATAGTCCGACAATCACTGTCATGATTCATATAGAGGTAATCCTTGACTCAGAACCAAAATGTCCATTTGATGACGCACGCAACATGGGGAACACAGCTCTATCTATAGGATTGGGGCTGGTCGGGCTCCATATTGTAATCAAGAGTAGTAACAGGATATGGTCTCAAACTCAAAAAAGGGCCACCTTCGTCTTTAATCCCTTCTCTTCCAACACATCTGCGTCTGCTACCGGAGCTTGCTTTTTTTTTTTCTTTTCCTCTGCCCTCCTCATCTCATTTTCCTTTAATGTCGTGCCAGTTCATGCTTGCAATCCAGCGCTATCTTGTTCTTTGCAAGTGATTCTCAGAATCTTTTCAGCTGGAGAATGGGATGGGGAGGCTTTAAATACATTCTGCAGGCTTGTGAGATAAAAGAGCTTTCCCCCCCCGAAGTGATTTGCCGTTGCCTCCATTTTAGGGCTGAGAGAAAGTGGCTGGCACAAGGTCAATCAAGGCAGGACTAGAACTCATACATTCCTGATATTTTTTTTTGGGGGGGGAAATGGGGCATTTCTGAGGCCTTCCCTCTGACCCTGATCCTAAAGACGTCTCCCTCCCCAAATCGTCAAAGCGTGCAGCTGGAAGGGACCTCGGAGGTCATCTTTATGGAATCAGCTGCCGGTTGAGCTCCGGATGGCACCGGACCTTCGCTCCTTCTGACGCGGTCTGAAGACCTACCTATTTGAACAAGCCGGCCTGGCCTGATGGGGGATGTGCTGGGGTTTTTATTGTGGATTTTTATATTATTCTACGGTTTTAGCTCGGGCCCTTATTTAATTCTTTTTTAATTTTTGTATTCTGTATTTTTATATGTGCCCTGTTCACCACCCTGAGTCCTTCGGGAGAAGGGCGGTATACAAATATAATAAATGAAATGAAAATCTAGTCCAACCCCCTGCCCAAGTCGGGAATCGGTTCAGAATTGGTGGCAATATTGTATCCAGTTTGAGTCGCCACGATGCAAAAAAAAAAAAAAAGATGTTGAGACTCTAGAAAGAGCGTGGAGAAAAAGCAACAAAAACGGTTAGGGGACCTGGGGGCTAAAACGTAGGAAGGACGCTTGCAAGAATTGGGTACGTCTACTTTAAAGAAAGGAAGGAGTAGGGGAGGGGGGACATGATAGCAGTCTTCCAATATTTGAGGGGCTGCCTAAAAAAAGATGGGGTCAGCTTATAGTCCAAAGCACCTGAGGTCAAGGACAAGAAGCAACGGATGGAAACTAACCAAGGAGAGAAGCAACCCTAACAGAATTGAAGAGACATTTCCTGACAATTCGAGCAATTCATCCGCGGAACGGCTTGCCTTCAGAAGCCGTGGCTGCTGCAACACTGGAAGTTTTTAAAGAAGAGAGCGGAGAGCCGCTTGTCTGAAATTATTTATTATGATTTATTATTTATTAAATTTATATACCGCCCTTCTCCCGGAGGACTCAGGGCGGTGAATGGTAGAAATGGTAGAGAGATCCCTGCTCCAGCAGGGGGTTGGACTAGATGACCTCCAAGGTCCCTGCCCACTCTTTGTCGTTCTTTTTTCACGTTATCCCTACCGAAGTCACTGAACAAATGGGTGGGGGGGATGAGATCTAGAGAGGAAGATGCTGAGTTTGATTGACTGCGGCAGAGCTGCCTGTTCTTTCATGCTCCCCAAAGTCAAGCTTCCCCCCCCTTCCTGCCTCCGCGCCCCCCCACTGCCACCGCCTGCCCGCCACCTTCCTCCATCAAGCTTCCCAGGGCTCACGACTCCCGAAAAGGAACCAGTTTGCCAAGGGGGAAGGGGAAAAAGGCATGAGACACCCATCCCTTTGCCATGGAAACGTCCTTGTGGTCCCCGCTTGGGGAGTTGCCAGGGAGACAGGATGTTTCCCGTTGCTGTGGCAACCAACTTCTGCTTCTTAGCACCAGCCAAGCAACTCGTGCCCAGCATTCAGCCTTGGGGATCGGGGAGGGGAGGTAAGGCACTTGCAGAACGGGGAGGAGAGAAAAGAACGAAGGGGGGGGGTGTTTAAGGCAAAGCCGAGACTCGGTTTCTAGTCCCCATGATGCAGAGGTTTTTTCCCCACCACCACCACCACCTCCCCAAGACTGGGCAAAGTGAGGGAGCTGAATTGTCACGGACCTGCATGTCTTAAGTTGAGAGGGGAAAAAAGGACTGGTGTGTGTGTGTGTGTGTGTGTGTGTGTGTGTGTGTCATATTCCAATATTTGAGGGGCTGCCACAAAAAAGAGGGGGTAAAATGAGGGAACCCCCTGAATTGTCCCTGACCTGCGCCCAGAGCCATCCGAAGCCTCCCCACGAGCAGGCAAGACAGAGAAAAGAAGAGATGTGCGACAAATGACACGCAATCTTTCCAAAATCAAATTTGTCTGCAAGCAAAAACAGACTCAAAACAGACTCAAACGTACGAAGAAGAACGGTGGCGGGAATTGGGTGCGTCTAAGTCTAGAGAAAAGAAGGGCTTAGGGGTGACACGATAAGCAGCGTTCCAATATTTTGGGGGGGCTGCCCCAAGGAAGGCGGTGTGTGTGTGTGTGTGTGTGTGTGTGAGAACCTGTTTTTCAAAGCAGATGAAAATGAATCCAGGAGAGAAGCAACCCGGAACCAAGGAGAAATTTCCTGGGAGTGAGAACAATTAACCGGTGGGACAGCTTACCACCAGAGGTTGTGGCTGCTCCAACACGGGATGTTTTTAAGAAGAAATTGGACAGCCGTGTTTGTCTGGAACGGTATAGGGTTTCCTGCCTGAGCAGGGGGTTGGACTAGATGACCTCCAAGGACCCTCCCAAGTCTTATTCTGTGTCATCGAATCCATTGCTTTTTTGTGTGTCTCCGCGACACTTTTGTGGCATCTATCGCACCAACTGTGGAATCAGGAACGTGGCCGCCTCCAGGGCGATGGGACCAGAAAGAACATCGGCAGCCAGTCCTCTGTTTACGACCGTTTGTTTAGCAACCGTTCCAAATGACACCAGCACTGTAGAGTGATTTACGACGGGAGCTTCTTTTGGCCTAGTCGTGGCTGCGCGATCAAAATCTGTGACCTTCCCACCCAATTTCCGAAAGCAAAGTCAACGGGGGAAGGTGGGAGTCGCTTCACGCCCGTGCGACTCACTTAGCGACTGAAATGATTTCCTTCACATGGTGCCGCTGGTAAAAGATTGCCGGCGGAGAACACCCAGGGGGAGGGCCTTTTCTGTGGGTGCGCCTGCCCTCTGGAACCAGCTGCCCGTGGAGCTCAGGACTGCCGCCGACCTGCGTTCATTCCGCCGGGACCTGAAGACTTGGCTCTTTGAGCTCTCCGGCCCAGGCTGAGAATTTTTAACTGGGGTTTTTATTTTCAGGGATAATTTAATTTTTTAAATTGTTTTTAACTTTTGTATTTTTTATTGGTGTGATTTTAAAATGCCCTGTAAACCGCCCCGAGTCCTTCGGGAAAGGGCAGGATATAAATCTAATAAAATAAATAAATAAATCATAAAAATCAGCCACAACTCATCTACCGTAATAACCGCTTTGCTTAAGGGAAGAAAATTCTGGTCCCAGCTGTCTCTGGAGATTCTCCATGGTTTTCGTCTCCATATAGAATGAAATGAAGAGCTGGAAGGGACCTTGGAGGTCTTCTAGTCCAGCCCCCCGCTCAAGCAGGAGAACCTATACAATCTCAGACAAGCGACTGTCTAGTCCAGGGGTAGGCAACCTCGGCTCTTTTATGACTCATGGACTTCAACTCCCAGAATTCCTGAGCCAGCCAAGCTGGCTCAGGAATTCTGGGAGTTGAAGTCCATGAGTCATAAAAGAGCCGAGGTTGCCTACCCCTGGACTCTAGTCTCTTCTTAAAAGCCCTCCAGTGATGGAGCGTCCACGATTTCCGGTGGCCAGCTGTTCCACTGGTTAATTGTCCTCACTGTTAGGAAGTTTCTCCTTAACTCCAGGTTGCTTCTCTCCTTGATGAGTTTCCATCCGTTGCTTCTTTGTCTTGCCTTCGGGTGCTTTGGAGAATAAGTTCACGCCTCTCTTCTTTGTGGCAGCCCCTCAAATACTGGAATACTCTTATTTATTTATTTATTTATTTTAATTCCATTTATATCCCGCCCTTCTCCGAAGACTCAGGGCGGCTTACATCATGTCCCCCCCAATAGTCCTTCTTTTCTCTAGATTGGCCATTCCTGATACCTTCAACCGTTCTTCCCATTTTAAGTCTCCAGGCCTTTGATCGTCTTAGTTGTTTTCAAAGGAGCAAATTTCCCCCTTTCATCTCCCCTACGGAGAAACAATTTTTAACTATTTTGCATGGACGAAAGCTTCATTTTTTTTTCTCCTAATCTATCCCGAAATCAAACATACTTTGGAGGGTGGGGGTGGGGGGGAAAGGGAAGAGAGAGGGAAAGGAAGGAGGGATGCATGAAAACGATACGCATTTTAATAAAAAACAACGAACTTGGGATGAAATAAGGTTGAACAAAAGAGCGGGGAGGCAAGCAACGTTGTGGGTTCCCGTCCCCTAAGGAGAGACATCTGGCAGGAAGGGGGGGGCCTTCTCCGTGAGGGCCCCCCTCCCTTTGGAATGCCATCCCTTGAGAAATTAAGATTGGCCCCCACTTGGGAGACTCTTTCTTTCGTAAGGCCCTGAAGACTTGGCTTGGCCAGCGGGCCTGGGGAACTCGGGATGGGATGGAGCCCATCAATTGGCTATTTGATTGTGTGTTGTCGCCAGTGGGGTGGGGTTTCCCCCCCCCATGTATTTTATTGTTTGTAGGCTTCCTAGAGTTGCTGTGAGCACGTAGGCAGCTATAGTTAATTTTCTAAAAAAGGTAAGATATAGACAGGCAAGGAACAGATAGATGCAGATAATGATATCGATGGATATGAGAGAGATAGACAGATGATAAGATATAGATAGATGAGATAGGCAGACGATGGATAGAGAGATAGGCAGAGGCAAATGATAGGTAAGAGACAGATAGGCAGACAATAGATAGGCAGATGATAGATAAGACAGATAGGCAGAGGCAGATAATTAGATAGACAGACAGACAGACAGATAGGCAGCCGATAGAGATAGGCAGAGTCAAATGGGGTTTTTATTGGGGATTTTTATATTAATTCTGTTTTTAGCTCGGGCTCGTATTTAATTCTCTTTTTAATTTTTGTATTCTGTATTTTTATATGTGCCCTGTTCACCGCTCTGAGTCCTTCGGGAGAAGGGCGGTATACAAATATAATAAAATAAATAAATAAATGATTAGATAGGATAAGACGGGCAGCTGATAGATAAGAGACAGATAGGCAGAGGCAAATGATTAGATAAGATAGGATAAGAGACAGATAGGCAGATGATAGATAAGAGACAGATAAAGGTAAAGGTTCCCCCGCACATGCGTGCTAGTCGTTTCCGACTCTAGGGGCCGGTGCTCATCTCCGTTTCAAAGCCGAAGAGCCAGCGCTTGTCCGAGGACGTCTCCGTGGTCATGTGGCCGGCATGACTAGAGGCCAAAGGCGCACGGAACGCTGTTACCGTCCCACCGGAGTGGTCCCTATTTTTCTACTTGCATTTTTTTACGTGCTTTTGAACTGCTAGGTTGGCAGAAGCTGGGATGAGTAACAGGCACTCACTCTGCTATGCGGCACTCGGGATTCGACCCGCCAAACTGCCGACCTTCTGATCGACAAGCTCAGCGTCCTAACCCACTGAGCCACACCGCGTCCCTAAGAGACAGATAGGCAGAGGCAAATGATTAGATAAGACAGATAGGATAAGACAGATAGGCAGATGATAGATAAGAGACAGATAGGCAGAGGCAAATGATTAGATAGATAGGATAAGAGACAGATAGGCAGATGACAAGATATAGATAAATACAGATAGGCAAATGATAGACAAGACAGATGATAAGAGATAAATAGATAAGGCAGATAGATATAAAGACAGACAGATACACAGATATACAGACAGAGATTGATCGATTTGGAAAACGCTGATCAAAGTAAGGAACTGAGGACTGCTTTCCTTTCTTGCACGGACTCTCGGATGTCGAGGAAAAATCCTTCCCTCTCCAAACACTTTTACCCTCGTCCTAAAGGTGTTTTTTTCCCCCCTCTCTTTTCAGGAGAAACTCTTTCCCGCTCCTTGGGGGGGGAAAGAAAGAAAGAAAGAAAGAAAGAAAGAAAGAAAGAAAGAAAGAAAGAAAGAAAGAAAGAAAGAAAGAAAGAAAGAAAGAAAGAAAGAAAGAAAGAAAAAAAGAAAAAAAGAAAGAAAGAAAAAAAGAGCAGTCGTACGCACGGTTCCGTTCGGTGACTTTTATTATTCATTTATAAGCAAAAGAAGAAGAAAAACAGAAAAATCGAAAAGAAGAGATAAAAAGAAAAAAAAAACAGAAAAAAAAAAAACCAAAATACACCTTTGAAAATCTGAAAAGGAGGGGACGGGGAGGGGGGGGGTGTTGTTTCTCTCTGAAGGATTCCGAGGACACGGGGGGGGGAACAGGGGGGTGCAGCCGGAGAAGAATGGGGAGACACCATGAAGGGGAGACGAGGGTCGAGAGAGAGAGAGAGAGAGAGAGAAAGGGGGTGGGGGAAACACCCAAACATCCCCATGGGTACAGATCGAGGAGGGGGTGGGGGCGGTGGGGAGTGGGAAACCGGGGAAGAGATATACACCGCGCGGGCCTCCCGCCCACACGCTGGCTTGCGCGCCTCTCCGGTCTATGTACAACGTGCGTGCGTGCGCGCACACACAGATCCCGTCTCGGCTGCCAGGACCGCCCAAAGCCATCCAGCCGAGCCTCAGCAGCCTGATCCGAGAGCAGAGGGTGAGGAGGAGGAGAAAAAGAGAGAGAGAGAGAGAGAGAAAGAAGGAGGGGAGGGAGGGAGGGATGGAGCCAAGGGTCTTCCTGGCCCTCCGAAGCCCACCAAGCAAGAGAAGCTGCAATTCCATCACTTGCAGGGGTGGGGGGTGGGGGGAGAGGAGGAGCTCCCCCCAGGGGGATAATGCACCCTCCTCCAATTAGGGCTTGAGGAGGGGGAGGGTGGGTGGGTGGGAGGGAGGGAGAGAGAGAGAGAGAAAGGGGGGGGGTGTTTCAGAATACAAGCTTCTTCCTCCTCCCCAGCACTCGGCGGGAGGGAAATTCGGAATAAAATCAGAGTTCGTGTTCAGAAGGATTTTCTTCCTCTCCTGCCCCCCCCCCCAAAGAGAGAGAGATCCTTCAAAGTCCGTCCCCCAGCTTTGGAATCCAATTGGAGGGGGGGGGGGGGAGAGAGAAAAAGGTTGTCCGGATGAGGCTGTTAACGGTGTGGAGATGATTATTTCCGGGCCCCCCCCCTTTCCGAGCTCCCTGGGAGAGGAAGGGCCGGAAGGGTGAAGTTGGGGGGGTGGGTTGGGAGAGAGACCGGATCAGGCCTTACCTGCAAAATAAGGGGAAAATAAAGAGAGGTTAGTAATCTTCCTCTCCACCCGGGCCCTTTTCCTTCCCTCCCTTCTCTCTACGCCTCGGCCTCCCCGCTTAGCAGGGAAGGGGGGGGGCTGGACTGGATGACCTCCCGAGGTCCCTCCCCGAGGTCCTTCTCCCACTCCCTTCTCTCTACGCCTCGGCCTCCCCACTCAGCAGGGAAGGGGGGGCTGGACTGGATGACCTCCCGAGGTCCCTCCCCGAGGTCCTTCTCCCACTCCCTTCTCTCTACGCCTCGGCCTCCCCACTCAGCAGGGAAGGGGGGGCTGGACTGGATGACCTCCCGAGGTCCCTCCCCGAGGTCCTTCTCCCACTCCCTTCTCTCTACGCCTCGGCCACTCGCGCTGCCGCTCGCAATTTCGCCCTAGGGCGGAGGGGGAAACTTCCAAGGACGGAACGGAGAACCAAGGGCCGGGAGGGAATTTAACGGGCCGAGGAAGGAGTCTGGGCGCTGGAGAATCTGCCAGGCCGGTCGCTCAGACCGCTTCCCCAGGACAAGCCAGCGGGAGATACCGGTTGTCCCCGCACTTACGACGCTTCCTTTAGTGACCAAAGTTAAAACGGCCTTGGGGGAAAAAAAAAGAAGGACTTGGGGCCGTTTTTCACACTTGTGGCCGTCTGCGGCATTCCCCCTGGGTCATGTGAGTTACACTCGGATGCTTGACGACCGCTTCATATTTATGACGGCCACGGTGTCCCGGGGTGGTGGTGGTGGGTTTAATCCTGCGATTCTCCCCTTCTGCGTCCTTCTGACAAGCAAAGTCAACGGGGAAGCCGGATTCGTTTTAACAAGCGTCTGCCTCATTGAACAACTGCGGCGATTCACTTAACGGGTGCGGGCAGAGTGGTAAAATGGGGCAAAAATTCAGCCGACAAATTTCTCACTTAACGACTTAAGTCCTGGGCTCAATTGTGGCTGTAAGCCGAGGGCGAGCTGTAAAAACGAGAACAAAGGCCACTCCCTGCTAGACGGATGACGTTACCTAGTTGGGTCACGAAACGTCTAAAAGAGAGCAGTCGAGTTTAAGAGAGCACCAAGGACCTTGCAGTCCCATCATCCCTCCTCCTCCTCCTCCTCCACTCCACAAACCCAACTCCTTTCTAGACCGATGGTGTTACCTAGTTGGGTCATGAAACGTCTGCAAGAAAGCAGCCAAGTTCAGAAGACCAAGGAGTCCTTCACCTCTGAATTTCTCCCCCCTCCGTCCTCCACTTTGCAAACTCCCTACTACCCCTGATGTCAGCTAGCTGGGTCATGAAACTTCCTAGAAGCAAGATCAGAGTGCACCAGGGACCCCACAGTCTTCGTCCTCCTCCTCCTCCTGCAAACCCCACTCCCTGCTAGCACTGATGATACCTAGTTGGGTCATGAAACGTCTGCAAGAAAGCAGCCAAGTTCAGAGAGCACCAAGGACCCCACGGTCCTCCTCCTCCTTTCCACCTACTACTCCTCCTCTACCACCTTTTGTTCCTACTCCTCCTATACTCCACAAACCCAACTCCCTGCTAGCACTGTTACCTAGTTGGGTCATGAAACATCTGCAAGAAAGCAGCCAAGTTCAGAGAGCACCAAGGACCCCACGGTCCTCCTCCTCCTTTCCACCTACTCCTCCTCCTCCACCTTCTGTTCCTCCTCCTCCTCCTCCTCTACTCCACAAACCCCACTCCCTGCTAGCACTGGTGATGTTACCTAGTTGGGTCATGAAACATCTGCAAGAAAGCAGCCAAGTTCAGAGAGTACCAAGGATCCCACGGTCCTCCTCCTCCTTTCCACCTACTCCTCCTCCTCCACCACCTTTTGTTCCTCCTCCTCCTCCTCTACTCCACAAACTCCACTCCCTGCTAGCACTGATGATGTCTGCAAGAAAGCAACCAAATTCACTGAGCACTAAGGATCCCACGGTCCTCCTCCTCCTTTCCACCTACTCCTCCTCCTCCACCATCTTTTGTTCCTCCTCCTCCTCCTCTACTCCACAAACTCCACTCCCTGCTAGCACTGATGATGTTACCTAGTTGGGTCATGAAACGTCTGCAAGAAAGCAACCAAATTGATTGAGCACTAAGGATCCCACGGTCCTCCTCCTCCTTTCCACCTACTCCTCCTCCACCACCTTTTGTTCCTCCTCCTCCTCCTCCTCTACTCCACAAACCCCACTCCCTGCTAGCACTGGCGATGTTACCTAGTTGGGTCACAGAACGTCTGCAAGAAAACAACCCAGCTCGGAGAGCACCAAGGTCTTCGCGGGTAAGCCATTTTGTCTTGTAAAACTGCTCACAGAAAATCGAAGGGCCGTGGGGAACTTTGGGGTCCAAGGGTCACCTGGCTCAGATTTTTTTTTTGCGGGGTGGGGGGTGGAGGGGGGGTAGGGAACGAGGCAGAGAAGACCTTGAGTTTTCAGGTATCCCGTTTGGCAAAAATCCACCCTGGGTCGACTTACAGATCTTAAAGTTAGGTTGTAAAAGGTCTGCATTGTCAAATTTGGAACGTAAGGCAGGTGAAAAGTCTTCTTTCCTTCCCCCCCCCCTGCGCAAAGACTTCTTTCCTGCCAAACACACACACACACACACACACACACCAGACATTGCTGTTTTAGCGACTTACATTGTTTGGGGACTGAAGAGGCCTGTAAGCTGGAAGCACTGGGAGGCCAGTGTCTGTGAAGCCAGATTCAACGCTGGGCTAAGAGCTGTAGGGGTGAGAGAAAGATAAAGCGTTAGGAACCCAGGAATAATTTCCCGTAGGAGGGGAAGAAAAAAAAAGATGCTAAAAGGAGATATTTGGTGTAATGCCAAGCAGCAGTCTGGAGAAACATTCACTGGATTAGTTTACGCAAGCTGGGGACTTTACAATGTGGAGACTTCAACTCCCAGAATCCCCCAGCCGGCAAACATTTAAGATGGGTAGAGTTCAACTCCCAGAATCCCCCAGCCGGCAAACTTTTAAGATGGGTGGACTTCAACTTCCAGAATCCCCAAGCCCACAAACTTTAAGATGGGTGGAGTTCAACACCCAGAATTCTCCAGTTGGCTAACTTTTAAGATGGGTGGGCTTCAACTCCCAGAATTCCTCAGCCAGCAAACTTTAAGATGGGTGGACTTCAACTCCCAGAATTCTCCAGCTGGCAAACATTTAAGATGGGTGGATGTCAACTCCCAGAATTCCCCAGCTGGCAAACTTTAAGATGGGTGGAGTTCAACTCCCAGAATTCTCCAGCTGGCAAACATTTAAGATGGGTGGATGTCAACTCCCAGAATTCCCCAGCTGGCAAACTTTAAGATGGGTGGAGTTCAACTCCCAGAATCCCCCAGCTGGCAAAACTTTTAAGATGGGCAGGCTTAAAACTCCCAGAATCCCCCAGCTGGCTTGGGAATTGAAGTCCAACCATCTTAAAAGTTGCCGCGTTTGACACACACTGAGTCACCTGTCCTCAGGACCACTCCCAATTGCTCCTGGGTCCCCCCACCCCCCAAAAATCTTACCTGTCAGGGCAGCCGGATTCAGGGCTCCCAAAGGTATCGCTCCGTTCAGCTGCAAAGCAGCCTGAGCTGCTGCTGTGGTCGTCAGTGGGATCCCAGAACCTGCTGTGTGGGGCAAACATAAGACAAGACCTTTGGGGAGGGAAGAATGAGGCTGCCGCACTCGGGGCAGTGAAAAAAGACCACCCTCTTCCCGAGGGGAGGGAGCATTCGGGCCATGACTTATGGGAGCTGTTGTAAGTAGAGGACTACCTGCACACACAGGGCCATCGTCTCTTTGGTCCTCCCAAAATTATGGCTGGGAAGATGTACTATTACAGCTTCCATCTTTAAGGCCACGGAGACGTTCTGGCGCTGACTGTTATTTGACGCCATTCTGAATGAAGGCAAATCTAGGCGTCCCGGGATAATATTGCAGGATTTGAACATTTCCCTGGCTGTTTTTGTCCCTGCTCGGCCAACAATCCTAGTAGCTGCAAAATTGAGTACCTGATAAGGGGGATTGCACCTTATGAAGGACAAATGGGGAGGAAGCTAACCACCAGATTGCAAGAACATGAGCGAATGGCCAGACAGGGAGATTGGAACTCATTGGTAGCCTCACACTGCAATGAACAAGGACATACAATTTCGCAGCTACTGAGATTGTTGGCCGAGCAGAGACAAAAACAGCCAGGGAAATGATTGAAGCCTGGGAAATGGGCCCCTTGTCAGTCAATAGGAGTGCTGATTTGCCACCAGCTTATTAAGTACTTAGGGGCCAAGGAGTTGACACCACAAGGAAACAACAGCCAATCGCTGGCCATCAACACACCAACCAACCAGTAGGACGGTACCACATGAATACAAAGCATCAGAATAGCCCAAAGCACACATAATCCCATAGAGAAAAGTTTGGACAAGTCCAAAAGTTCAAAAGACAAAAATCTCTGGTTCTGGTGACAGACCCAGATTGGATCTATGCAGTTGCCTTCCACACCCGATCAAGACACAGCCCTGTTCAACTATTATTTAATGAAGTAGGGGAAATTTGGGTCACCCGAAACTTAAATACTATGGATCTTAAAGGCTAAATTGGAGCACTGTAATTGAAAATGGGTAAAATTTTAAAAAAACAGGACACGACAACTATAACTAAAAATATACTGATAAATATCTTAACTGACTGTGCTATAACTAGAATTGTAGTAACTTGATTTGTGACATAGTAATTGTGGGAAACAAGAGAGGAAAATGTTAGATGTTCTAACCTGAGATAGGCACAAATGATTTTGGTACTGGACTATTGTTTACCCAATCACCACGTTGCTTTCTAAACATTTTGATATTTTGATGTAAAGTTGGAAAATTAATAAAACTTGTAATAAAAAAAGACACAGTCCTGTTTAGCCAATTGGTCAAACGTCACTTTTTTGTGCAATTTTCTGTCCCTCCTTCTCTTCCACACAGACTTCATTACACACACACACACACACACACACACACACACACAAACACACAATCCAATTCCGTTATTCTGCCAAACAAGCTTCCTAAAATATACCTCTATGATCCCGAAAGGAATTAACCCCATTGCTACTGGCCCTTCCCAAATGTAAACCGAATCCATCCCCTGGCTTCCAAATTTCAACCAGGGTGCCTCACCTTCGGCCAGTTTCGCCATTAGTTGCAGCTGGGAGCCGGTGGTCCCCAAGTTCAGAGCTGACCGGTCGGGCTCATCAGCCCCGTCGGGAAAAGTGATGTCGGTGGTGCCGTCCAGCCGTTCGGTGACCTGTCCGACCCGCATGGGCCGTCCAGCCAACTCAAAACCGTTCAGCTGCTCCAGGGCACGGCGGGCACATTCTGCTTCTGCAAACTGGAGAAAGCAGCATGATAACGGGCTTCCAATATTTGAGGGGCTGCCAGAAAAGGGGGGGGCAAACTATTCTCCACAGCACCCAAAGGCAGGACAAGAAGCAACGGATGGAAACTAATCAAGGAGAGAAGCAACCTGGAACCGAGGAAAAATTTCCTGACGGTGAGAACAATTAACCAGTGGAACAACCTGCCTCCAGAAGTTATGCGTGCTCCAACACTGGAGGTTTTGAAGAAGAGATTGGACAACCATTTGTCTGAAATGGTCTAGGGTTTCTTGCTATTCTATTATTTTTATTCAACTGTAAACCTTTTACACATGTACTGCGTCCAGTTTTGGTCACCACAGTGTAAAAAAGATGTTGAGACTCTGGGAAGAGCATCAAAGATGATTAAGGGACTTGAGAGGCTAAAACATATCAGGAACGGTTGCTGAAATTGGGTATGTCTAGTTTAATGAAGAGAAGGAAAAGGGGGCACAAGATAGCAGTGGTCCAGTATCTCAGGGGCTGCCCCAAAGAAGAGGGAGTCAAGCTATTCTCCAAAGCGCCAGAAGGCAGGACAAGAAGCAACGGATGG
Source organism: Vipera ursinii (assembly GCF_947247035.1). Taxonomy (NCBI): domain Eukaryota; kingdom Metazoa; phylum Chordata; class Lepidosauria; order Squamata; family Viperidae; genus Vipera; species Vipera ursinii. Next base: position 4,094,287 of record NC_139517.1, on the reverse strand, counting down.
AAACCAATCAAGGAGAGAAGCAACCTAGAACTAAGAAGAAATTTTCTGACAGTTAGAACAATTAACCAGTGGAACCACCTGCCTCCAGAAGTTGTGAATGCTCCAACACTGGACAGTTTTTAAGAAGAGACTGGACAGCCACTTGTCTCAAATGGAATCCTGAGTGGGAGGAGGGGGGGGTTGGACTAGAAGACCTCCAAGGTCCCTTCCAACTCTGTGATTCTGTTACGTTGCAGGTGCCTGTGTCTTGGTAAAGAAGAGCCGAGGCCGATTTCCGCTCTGCCCCGTGCAGAGAAAATCCACCCCCAACTTACGGTGATGAAGCCGTAGCCTTTGGATTGTCCAGTATCCTGGTCCCGCATTAGCACAATGCTGTCAATCTGCGGAGGAGAAGAGGTGGCGGCGCGAGTTATAAAGCCAAGGCTGTGCCCTTGGGGCTCCAGGATCAACACAAACACACACATGCACCCCACACACCCTTTTCTGTGTCCTCCTCCAACCCTACCTTGCCAAAGGGCTCAAAGATCCCCCGCAGCATCTCTTTGGTGATGTTGCAGTGAAGAGAACCGACGTAGAGCCGCATGGGACCCCCGCTGCCTTTCTGAAGGTTGTTAGCCATGGCTGCCAGCCTGTTCTTCTCCGCCTAAGGTCACAAATTGGGAGGGGTGTGGGTGTCAAAAACAGCCAGGAATAACCCAGTTTATTTTTTAAAGGTAGTCCTCGATTTGCAACGGTTTTCATTTAGCGCCCGAAGTTACGACGTCACAAGGGGGGGGAAGAGGCCGTTTCTCGTGCTTAGAACATGGCCGCATCCCTGCGGCCGCGTGATCAGAAATTCAGAGGCTCGCCGACGGGTTCGTATTTATGACGGTGGTGGTGGTGGCGGTGTCCCCGAGTCGCGGGATCGCTTTCCGCCACCCTTCTGACAAGCAAAAGTCAACGGGGGAAAAGCCAGATTCCCTGAACCGCGTTAACTAAATTTACCAACTGCATCGGCTCGCTTAACAACTGGAGCAAGGGAGGTCGTAAAAAACTGAGGCAAGACTCATTACTGCTAAGCTTGTAAGCCGCCCTGAGTCTTCAGAGAAGGGCGGGATATAAATGGAATTAAAATAATAATAAAATAAATAATAATTTAACAAATGTTTCACTTAGCGACGTAAATAAATGTTGGGCTTGACTGCGGTCGTGAATCGAGGACTACCTGCAACCCCACATCTGGCCAAAAACAACGAGGGAAGAACTTCCATTTGCAGGGCCCATGAATATTTAGGGAAGGGTCTTCAAACTTGGCAACTTTTAAAGACTCGTTGACTTCAACTCCCAGAATTCCGGGAGTGGAAGTCCACAAGTCATAAAGTTGCCAAGTTTGAGTCATGGTTGTCCCAAAGATGCTTTTTCAAAAAGACAACTGGACCCTCTTTTTCTTTTTGAAGACGTTTCGCTTCTCATCCGAGAAGCTTCTTCAGTTCTTCAGCAATGCAAGATGAACCGGGGAAGCTCCTTGGATAAGAAGTGAAAGGGCTTCAAAGGAAAAAACAAACAAACAAAAAGTCCAGTTGCCTGGACTGGGGGACAAATTCCTGACAAATTCCTGTTGTTGTGGTTCCGACAGGTGAGACCAGTAGGAATATGAACTCTGAGGCAATTGCTTTCCTCACAAGGGCACTTTTAATGGCTCCGTAGTATCGGCAGGAAAAAAGGAAAAAAACCAAGACTGACAGTTTCCCGCCCCCTCCCAAAGTTACACGGTAACAAGCTGAACTTCCCACCCCTGTAATATGTCATAAATCACAACCCCCAATTAACTACTTTGGCAGGGCTTTCTAACCGATGCCCCAGCTCCAGCCCACCAAAACCTGTACACACAGCTTGACCTTGGTTCCCACAGGAAAGTTATTGTTATGACTAAACCAGAAGCAAGCATCTCCTCCTTCCCATTGCTGTAGGCAAGCAAAAAAAACGTAGTGAAGACGGCCGCAGTCAGAATTGTTTGAAGGTTTTTGACACCTGTTTTGTGTGCGGGTGAACAGCAGGCAGAAAAGGCCCACGGAGATTAAGCGTTGTTAAAAATAAATTTTTTTAAAAAAATTAAGGATTCCTGACTCTGCTCAATCTAATCATGGGAGATTCCGTCTTCCCTTTGGCTCGCTCTGTTCGCAATCCCACAAATCGTACTTTCTATCCCACCTGTATTATTTTTAATATGCATTTTAAAATTCGCATTCCTGTCTTCTGCCCTTCCTTCCTTCATTTCTTTGCACGCCTGGCTGAGGAATTCCGGAAGTTGAACTCCACAAGTCCTAAAAGGGCCAGGTTTGAAGGCCCTTGCTTGTGGACTTCAACTCCCAGAATTCCTCAGCCAACATGCCTGGCTGAGAAATTCTGGGAGTTGAAGTCCACAAATCCTAAAACGGCCAAGTTTGAAGGCCCTTGCTTGTGGACTTCAACTCCCAGAATTCCTCAGCCAACATGCCTGGCTGAGAAATTCTGGGAGTTGAAGTCCACAAATCCTAAAAGGGCCAAGTTTGAAGACCCCTACCGCAGATTTTAATTTTTTTTTAAAAAAATAAAATGTTTCAAACCTGGGAAGCCTGAACGATAATGGGCACACCCAGGAGGCGTTGCCCCGTCAGCCCGATGGCCAGCGGCACCGACTGTATCTCACAAAACTCGACGTAAGCGATGCCTTTCGAGCGGCGGGAATTTCGGTCAGAGATGATCCGTACGTCACGCACCTGGCCAAAGTGACAGTTCAGGAGAACATTACCGGAAGAGTCCTAGGTGCCAAACATCTTGTGCTTGGGTCTCCTTTGTTCTTTTTATTAGATATTTTACCTCAGCTTTATTCTTTTTATAAATAACTTAAGGCAGAGAACGCAGGCAATATTTCTTCCCACAAAAGCAACCTTATGCGATGGATTAGGTTGAGTGTGTGTGATTGGCCCAAAGTCAACCTGCTGGCTTTCCTGCCTAAGGTGGCACTAGAACTCAAGAGTCTCCTGGTGATTAGTCCAGTCACCAAGCTGATTTTCACGCCTAAGGTGGGACTAGAATTCACTGTCTCCTGGTGATTCAACCAGACACACCCAGTTTTTGTGTCTAAGATGGAACTACTGTGTTTCCCCGAATATAAGACCGGGTCTTATTTTATTTTATTTTTTGCCTCCAAAAGAGGCACCAGGTATTATTTTCAGGGTAGGCCTTACCTCACATCCAGCACCAACAGCCCCACCCAGCCGGTCCACTTCTTCTGGGGCCAAAGTTGTGCAGCTGCATTCAGGCCTGTGTTTTACAGTCAGGCCTTTCCAGAAGGCCTAAGCAGCCGAGTACCGAGCTATGGATCCAATCCATAGCTTGGTGCTCGGCTGAGGTCTTGCAGAACCAAGCTATGGATTGAACCCATAGCTCGGTTCTTGGCTGCACAGGCCTTCAGGAAAGCCCCGTGACTGAGAAATGCAGGCCTGGCTGCAGAAGAGGCCTTAGAAGAAGTGGGTTGGCGAGGAGAGGCCTGGCTCCAACGTAAGTGGGTGCGGGGCGGGTGGGGCAGCTCCACACCACCATCCCTGCCCTAGCTTGATTTTTAGGTGTGTGCCTCGCCCCCAAACTAGGGCTTATATTAGGCCCACCCCCCAAAATCAAGCTAGGGCTTATTGCTGGTGTAGGCCTTACTTTCAGAGAAACACGGTAGAAGTCACGGTCTCCAGGTTCCTAAGCCAGCGCCTTAACCACTAGCCAAATCAGGGATAAAACCAGAGGCTGAGGTATCTACTACTCCGCTTAACTGCAAACATGGACTGTGCTAACTAGGTTGGTGGGAAGTAAGCACCAGAATGGGCCAGAAGCCCTTGCTTGGGGCCAAGTAAGAAGGGAAGGGGACCTGACCTTGCCAACAGCAGAGAAAAAATCCTCAAGGTCTCGAGGGCGGATACGGGCAGCCAGTTGCATGCAGAACACGGTGCGGGCATCACGCTCTTCGGGGCTCAAGCTGCCCAGGGGTTCCCTGTTGGAGACAAGAGGGGTGATCCAGACACGGAACGGATGCCCGGGAGAAGAGACGTGGCACATAACGAGTCCTCTGTTACTCCCTAGTTGCGCTACTCACCGGAGGGGGCTTTTCTCTCTGAACAAGGGACTCTTGCTGTGTCCAAACCGTCGCCTGCAGAGAAACACAACACAAGCCCAGATTGCAACCTTCAGCAGTGGCCCCACAATCGCAGCACGGGTGACGCAGCACAATTTGCCTTGCTCGTCATCGCATTACAGCCTGCCCATTACAGTCATGTGGCGTAATGGTCGTTAAAAAAACAGGTTGGTTAAATGACTGTCTCGGTTTTATGTTGTTTTTTGCGGCGGTCGTTAAGCAAATCAAGGCTTTGCTATGGATGCGGGGGGTGGGGGTGGTTTGCCAAAAACTGGAAATGCCAGTTTTCGGCAAAACCATTGTAAAACACGGTCGGGTGACCACAGGGTGCTGCCGACGACTGTGAATCTGGCTGTGTTGCCAAACGCCCCGAGTTCAGTCATGTGACTGCAGAGGAAGCCCGACTGCCAGAACTTTGAACCTGGTCTTCGACGTAAGTCAAGGACTACCTGTGTAATCCTTAGAAACAAAACAATTTATTCTGTCCCATCAACAGTACTGGCTGTGGTAAAGACGTTTCGGCCCTTTTCGAAAAATGGATCCTTTAAAATGGCTTCGGATCAGCCAGATGAGGAATTCCAAAGAACAGGTTATCCTCCGTGTTCTGAGCAGTCTGCCCGTCAACATCTTGAGTCACATCCATCTTGACAAGTGCCTTTCAGAAAGTTGCCAACCAGCCCTGGAGTGCCACAGATCCAAGAGGAAAAAACCTTGACGGTTGCCCAAACACATTCACGTAAGTGAGCCAGCCGGGTTTCAGACATTCATACTCCTAAAATGTTTCCCAAGTTGGAGGCCAGGCTAAGAAGTGGAGAACGAGAAAAATCCCAGAATTCAGCCCGCTTCAATTCCATTTCCTAACTTGTGGTTTCAGAGCACTATTCATCAAACGTAGAATAGTAGGTTTGGAAGGTCTTCTAGTCCGATGCGCTGCTCGAGGAGGAGACCCTGTCCCAAACAATGGCTGTCCAGGCTCTTCTTGAAAACCTCCAGTGTTTGAGCACCCACAACTTCTGGAGGCAAGCTGTTTTACTTTTTGTTCTGTCAGGAAATTCCTCCTTAATTCTTTCCTTTCCTTTCCCCTCCCCTTTTCTCTTTCTCTTCCTTTCTGTCCTTTTCTCCCTCCTTCCCTCTTTCCTTCCTTCCTTCCTCTCCTTTGCCCTCCATCTCTCCTCTTCCTATCTTCCTTCCTTCCCTCCCTCCCCCTCCATCTTCTTTCTTCTTTCCTTCCTTCCTCTGCCTCTTGTCCTCCATCTCTTCTCTTCTCCTTCCTTCTTTTCTTTAAGGAGACCCTATACCAGACATGTCAAACTCGCGACGGAACTTTTTCCCCATTGCCGGCAGTGGGGTGGGCGCAGTTTTCCACGTGACACGTCCGGGCCCGCAGTTTGTCCTATACAATTCCAGACAAGTGGCTGTCCAGTCTCTTCTTCAAAACCTCCAGTGATGGAGCACCCGCAACTTCTGGTGGCAAGCTGTCCCACTGGTTAATTGTCCTCACTGTCAGGAAATTCCTTCTTAGTTCTAGGTCGCTTCTCTCCTAGATGAGTTTCCATCCGTTGCTTCTTGTCCTGGAGCTTTGGAGCAAAGCCCCCCCCCAACCTTTTGAGTACCAGGGACCGGTTCCGCAGAGAGAGGTTTTTCCGCGGACCGCAGGGGGTATAGTTTCATGTGCTGCCTGCATCCCGCATATGGGGCTTCGCTTATTTGCGCAGACCGGTTTTCTGGCATGCCGTGAACTTAGTGCAGGTCCATGGACCGGGTTTTGAGGACCTCTGCTTTGGAGGTTTGTTTGTTTATTATTTAAATTTTTATACCACCCTATTCCCGTAGGACTCAGGGTGGTTTACAGGGAAAATTAAAATATATAACATACAAATTAAAATCAGTTATAAGTATGATTAAATTACAGACCCTGAAGTTAAACTAAAACCCAATTAAATTAGTCAGTTGACCCCCCCTCCACCCTCTTCCTTGTGGCAGCCCCCCAAATATTGGAAAACTGCTATCATGTCGCCCCAACCTTTTCCCTCCGTTAGACCAGACCTACCCAGTTACTTCAACCATTCTTCGCAGTAAAACTGAGCTTTCATTCTTTCAGTTTTGGGAGAACCACACTATGGTCTCATCCGAGCTTTTGGACGGCTTACCCGGGGGGAGGTGGGCTGCGGTAGCGGACTCTTTCCTCCCGTCGGCGCTCTCGGCTCCGAGATCGGCTGGCCCGCCTACGATCCCGACTGCGGCTCCGATGGCGGCTTCTGCTCCGGTGACGGCTGCGGCGATCTCGGCTGCGTCTGCGATGACGGTCTCGGTCCCGACTACGGCTAGGAAGGCAAGCATATCTGATTTGCGCATCGTGTATGTGTATGTGTGTATGTGTGTATGTCTTTTGCTATTTTCCCCTGCAACTGGATTGCTGAGGGAACCGATTCTGTTTAGCCCAGCGGGAGGAAAAACAAAACGGAAAGCCTCAAAAGCGGAACAGCCCTTTGACCAATCACAAACTCTGGAAAGATCCCGAAAGTCTCTCCATTTATTTACGGGAGTTTTCAAATCAACAGCCGCAGCAACAATGGTTAAAAAAAAAAGCAACATAGAACCAGCGGTTCAGCTGGTTCACACTACTTTGGCAGAACTGGTAGCTAATTTTTTTGTTGCCCAGGCCCGGAATGGACTTCCAGAAGCGGCATCCACACAAAAACCAGTTGTTCACGTATCTGAATCCCACCACTAGATGGGAGGCTGCAAATTACAGCTGCCATGGCACAAGGGGTTGCAAGGTGATCATGTGAGCAACCAGATTTTATTATTATTATTATTATTATTATTATTATTATTATTATTATTATTATTATTATTATTGCAGTAGCAGCAGTGGTAATAGGATTCTCTAAGGGCAAGGTTTTGACAAAAAATCAGAATGCCAATAGCGGTGGCCCTGAAGACTTATATACCGCTTCAGAGTGCTTTACAACCCTCTCTGAGCTGTTTACAGACTCAGCCTATTGCCCCCAACAATCTGGGTCTTCATTTTACCAACCTCAGAAGGGTGGAAGGCTGATTCAACCTTGAGCCGGTCAGGATCGAACTGCTGGCAGAGGGCAGAGTCAGCCTGCAATCCTCATCCCTGCTGACCATGGGACGCTACACACAGCCATGAACGAGGCTGTGTTTCAAAGTGCTGGAAGCTTAGTCATGTGACTGCAGAGGGCCCCCCCTCCAAAAAGTTTGGAATTTCGAATCTAGGCCTTAAATTTTTTCAGGTTTGTCATAACTTCAAATAGTTGCTAAGCAACCAGTCGTAAATCGAGGACTACCTGCAAGCAACACCGAAATAACCTGCCTTTCTTTTGACTCCTCACCTTCCACGTGAGACCTGCCAGCACTTAAAACCTCTAAACAGAAACGATCCTTGGCTCCATTTGTTCAGAAGATGTAACTTTCATTAGAAAGCGTATCGCAGCAATGCATATAGCCGGACCTGAGAGTCGCCTGCCAAAATCCCTAAGTTCAACTTTTCCCTCCCTTAACTGCCTCCCATCGCTCACACACACACCCCACCCCCAAATGACCAATCAGATTTAAGCAAGAGGTTTTCAGAAAGGTCGGTTCAAGCATAGGTTGTGGCATGCAGCTGCTTTCTTCTTCCAGCCGGGTGACCTTGAGGCAGCATCTCGGGGACATACAGCTATTACTTTCGCTTTCCCCTAAGCATCTCCCATCCCCAGAGTTCGTGGCAGACTCGCTGCACGGTCGCAAAGCAACAAACAAGCGTTAAGGTGGCAGTTGACATGCCATGATCCCCCATCCCACCCCACTTTTCAAAGGCCCTGTGCCAGCTTCCCTACGTGGGGAAACACACACACACACACACACACTTCTGCTTCTGCACCAACCCCAGCCTGGGCCTGCCCACTTCCTCTGTGATCTCTCTCCAGGACCATCCCTACCTGTGTCTGTGGTCTCGGCTCTTGCTACGACTCCTACTCTTCTTCTTTTTGCTGTGAGGGAGGAAGCAAGGCAGCAATGAGAATCACTCCGACACAGGGAGGGAAGGAGGGAGAAGCAAAGGGGGATCCGCACAGCCTCTGCAGCTCACCTGCTGCTTTCCCCGTTGCTGCTGCTGGGGGCGCTGTCCTTCTTCGTTTCTTTTCCTTGCTCCTCCTGCGAAGGCTAAGGGAGAAAGGAGTTTATAGAGCAGTGATGGCGAACCTTTTAGAGACCGAGTGCCCAAACTGCAATCCAAAAACCCAATTATGTATCGTCGGGTGCCGGGTGGGCCTGGCTGTGGTGGTAACGGCAGACTGGATGGGACTAAAAAGTTCAATCAATCAATTCCAACTTTGCGAGACTTTTTTTTCCCCCGTGAGAAGTTGAAATTGATTGATTGAACCTTTTTTTTTTTTGCACACGGCGGCAGAGGCCTAAAGCGAAATTTTTTTTATAAAACCCAGCTGAAGGCCTAGGACTGGGGCAATGGCGCACGTGCCCAGAGCGGGCTCTGCGTGCCAACTGTGCCATAGGTTCGCCACCACAGTTATAGAGTGTAGTCCTCCAGCTCCCTCTCGTATCTCCTCCTCGTCCGTTTTTGGACATTACCTGGGCTGTGGGGGGGTCAGCTGGCGGCTTTGAGGGTCCTGGCTGGGCCTGGAACAAATACAAGAGTGGATTCAGCAGGAAAGAGGCACCAAGAGGAGGCGGGCACGGAAAGACGATCCCCTTTTTGCACTTAAAACCTGTATCAACCCACAGCCTGATTTTTTGCTAGCTAGAGGTGCAAAGTGACCCCCGAGAGAGAATGCTAATCAGCAGGCTTCAACTGTCATTTGCAAATGCGGAGGGCGGAATCCTGAACTCTAACCTCCAAAGGGCATCCTCCATTTTTTCATGTGTTCCTTAGAATTTCAGTCCTAATTTTTAGGAGCAAAAAAAAAAAAAAAGGATTGAACTATCCAGTCACTTCGGCCCAACTAAAGACATCACACACCCCACGTCACCTCTCAACGTTTGCATTTTTCGTTACTGAGAATGCAGAGAACGAGGACAGCTGAGAGACTGTCTCCAATAAATATTAACATATAAGAGTTTAGAGCTGGATTAACACAGATTGAAACGTCTTTTGAGACTGGAGTGATAATCCTTAAAACACAATATTCTGCACAACACAGACTCGGGACTATAGAGTTACAGGGACTGCGAGAATGAGGCTGGCGCAAGCGGCAAACAATGAAAAAAGGGGACACTTATGTTTCCATTCCAGGTAGCCCTCGACTTACAAGCATTCACTTAGTGACCAAAGTCACAACAGCACCCCAAAAGTGACTTTTGATCGTGTTTCACACTTATATCTGCCACGGCATTCCCGTGGCCATGTGATCAAAATGTTGGCGACTGGTTCGTGACAGCTGCAGCCCAGGGTCATTGAAGTCCTTTTGTGACCTTCTGACCAGCCAAGTCAAACGGGGAAGCCAGATTGTTATCAAATGGAGCAAAACTCACTTAACAACCGTTTTGCTTAGCCACAGAAAGGTGGGGGCTCAACTGCGGTCGTAAGACGGACTCCCAAGTAAATGGAGACCAGCAACACTGGGAGTGGGATCCCCACCCACCCTCTGTCTTCCTCTTCATCCTGTGTCAGACTCCAAGAGAGATTTACCCTTCTTCAAGGCGAGATGGGGTGTCTAGGACAGGGCTTTTCAACCAGTGGTACGGGTACCACCTGTGGTACATTGGCACATGGAAGGTGGTACACAACCATCCTAGAAAAGTGGTAGCGGGGGATGGGAAGGAGCTGAACCGGTGGCAGCACTGCACAAGCCTGAGCGAGAGACTGGAGCTGCAGGGCTGTCAGGGCTCAGTGGAAGCGCCAGGATCAGCGCCAGGCTCCGGCTGGAGCTTGACGCTGATCCTGGCGCTTCTGCTGAGCCCAGAAAAAGCGCCAATCAGCTGGAATGATGCAGCATCTCCAGGGTCTTGTGATTTACATTCAGATGCTTGGCAATTGATTCATATTTATGACGGTCACAGTGGCCCAGGGTCATGTGAAGTGACCAAAACCTGCTGCAACCATCCAGCAGATGGGGGGGAGGAATAAAAACCAAACACCCCCCACCCCACCCCCGCTGCCAATCCTCAAGAAATTGCTCACAAAAATGAAAACCTCGGACATGAGGAAGAGCACCGCCGGGCGGGCAGGCAGATGTCTCACTCAGCTGTGGCTTGGGAGGCACTTTTTTCAGCGCCATTTTAACTTCAAACAGTCACTAAGCGAAACTGTTGTAAATTGAGGACTACCTGTACTTCATCACTTTTTTCCTTTTTGGGGGGGGTCATCAAGTTTTTGACACCTTGCTAGGCAACTGGTGGTACTCGGATGTTGCCATATCCTAAAAGTGGTCCAGTGGGTGAAAAGGTTGAAAAGCCCTGGTCTAGGAGGCATAAGCTACGCCTAGGAACACCTACTGGAGGCTTAATTCAGCAGAAAAGGGACAGCCAGCCACCTTATTTTAACTTTATACAAATTCCTGACACACCTTTCTATACCTTTTCTTTTTCTGCTATGAAAGGAAACTGACCAATATTTTGAAAACCATCTTGAATTACATGGGTGTCAGACCTGCCACAACTTACCACCTCTAAACAGAAACAATCCTTGACTCCATTTGTTGAGAAAGGTATAGTTTTATTAGAGCAGGGGGTCCCCCAACCCCTGGCCCGTGGATTGGTACCGGGCTGCGGCATGCCAGCAACCGGGCCGCATAAACAAAGCCCCATCTGCGGGATGCCGCCAGCACACAAAACCACGCGGGAAAAACCTCTCTCCACGGAACCGGTCCCTGGTGCCCGAAAGGTTGGGGACCTCTGTATTAGAGGTCAAGTGGATTGGAGTATTGCAAAGCCAAGACTCAGGACCGCGTCCCCAAATCCCTAAGTACTACTTTTTCCGTCCCTTAACTATCTCTCATTGCTCCTCCCCCAGTGTTGTAACCCATTAGGTTCAGGCATGATGTTTTCCTAACAGTCCAAGCGCAGTTTGGTATGCGGTCCCCCTGCTTCTTCCAGCTGGGTGGCCTTGAGGCAGCATCTCCAAGAGATACAGCCCTTACTTTCATTTTCCCCACGGTTCCCCCCCTCCCCCACAATTCATGGGAGTCGGCATAGCAGAGAGCCAGAAGCAAACACAAAAGCAGCGGCTGACTGCAAACTGCTATGAACTTATCTCTGGATCCCTGGCAAAATACAAAGTAGTAGTAATACTTTCCCACAGGTTGAACACCTTTCTGATTTGTAATCTCTCGTTCCTCACCTCCTCTTTCTTGTACGGGGCCTCCAACATAGCCTCTATCACGATGTCAAAGTCGTCTGAGGCCATGCCATCTTCTTGGGTCTATGAATGAGAAGAGTTAAGAAACAAGAAGGTCAGAGCCTAACCTTTAACCCACCATGCCATCTTCTCCAAACGAAAGGGAAAGAAGGCTGGATACTCACAGGATCCCGGGATGGATGGGGGAACGCCGGATCCATGGCTGGCCCAAATGGGTGGGCTCCCCACCACCCAGAGGCACAGGAGCCGCTGGTGGAGAAGCGGGTCTAGCAGGCAAAGGAGCTGGTCACAGCCTGGAAGAAGAGGGGGAGGCCAGAATGGCTCTGAGAAGTGGAATATAGAACAGGGGCTGGGGCCATCTAAGTTGCCTGGAGACAAAAAAGTTCTACACTCTGGAATGGAATTGTGCTCTAAAAACCCCTTTCTGGAATCCTCTGGATAGCGTATCCAGCAAAGAACAACCACCCCCCCACCCACCCCCGCTTTCAAATTAATTATCCATCAACTTTTTACATAAAGGGAACCGTAATTTATAACAATTGGCCTTTGCTTCTATTTTCTCTGCTTTGCTCACAGACATATCTGTACTCCAGCCCATCCTAAGAGACCTCCTATTTCAAAATCCCTCAGATTGTCAAGGACGAGCAAATGGAAACTCGACCAGAGAGAGAAGAAGCAACCTGGAATTAAGGAGAAACTTCCCGACAGCGAGGACAATTAAACCAGTGGAACAGCTTGCCGCCAGAAATCGTGGGTGCTCCATCGCTGGAGATTTTTAAGAAGAGGCTGGGACAGTCCCTTGTCTGAGATGGTAAAGGTTCTCCTGCTTGAGCAAGGGGCTGGACTAGAAGACCTCCAGGGTCCCTTCCAGCTCTATTTCATTCAAATGTTTGTTTCTCCACTGGGTTAAGGTAGAACTATACCGTAATTTAAAAGTATTTTGCGAGCATAACTTGCTTCTGAAGGAGATGGCCAGACGGGCATTCAAATCCAGTTTTTTTTTTAAAATCAACAGACTGGAGAAGAAAGTCGTAGAAAATGTTTGGATGGAAAGATGAAGGGAAAGAGTAGAAAAAAATTTGTGCTATCTATCAGTAGCTAAGAAATCCTAAAAGCCACATTATCATTCTTTTTTTAAAAGTTGATTTGTAAATGAGTTTTACAATTCTGGTTCAAATGGTTTGCCACAATACTGCAATCAAATATTCATCTATTTTCAAGCATGAAGTGTTAACTTAAAGAGAGAGAAAAAGAGGCATTTTATAAACATGTTTAAAAGAAGGAAAGAGAAAAAGGAGAAAGAAAAAGAAAGAAAGAAAGAAAGAAAGAAAGAAAGAGGAGAGATGAGAAAGGGAGAAGGAGAAGGGTTAAGAAAGAAAAAAAAATGAATCCCAGCTTTTTGGCTGGGGGGGGGGGAAACACAATATCCTGCAATAACGCTTCAGGCGCCCATAAATTTAGTCAAACATGCAGTTACTTTCACAGAACTTTGGAATCTAAGTAGAGCTTGCAAAGCTTGATGATTTGGGAATGCAGCATTTCTCAATTTTAGCAACTTTTCAGAGATGCGTGGATTTCAATTCTCAGCATGCCCTAGCCTTCAACTCCCACCAATTCTGGGAGCTGGGAATCCACACATTGTGAGAAAAATTGGGAATGCTACGCAGCTCTTCTGGACCTTGCCATCCTGTGGGCAAAATGGAACATTCTAGAGTTGCCCCAAGGGACACGGTGGCTCAGTGGGTTAGGACGCTGAGCTTGTCGATCAGAAGGTCGGCAGTTTGGCGGGTCGAATCCCGAGTGCTGCGTAGCAGAGCACCTGTTACGTGTCCCAGCTTCTGCCAACCTAGCAGTTCGAAAGCACGTAAAAAATGCAAGTAGAAAAATAGGGACCACTACGGTGGGAAGGTAACAGCGTTCCGTGCGCCTTTGGCATCTAGTCATGCCGGCCACATGACCGTGGAGACGTCCTCGGACAAGTGCTGGATCTTTGGCTTTGAAACGGAGATGAGCACCGGCCCCTAGAGTCGGACACAACTAGCACGCATGTGCGGGGGAACCTTTACCTTTACGAGTTGTCCCGTTTGGCTCAATCCGTTGTAAACGTTTACAACCCGTAGGATCACCAGTGGCATAAACGTAACGGGTTTCATCAACCCGAAACAGGAGCAAAACTACCCTCTTTTCACTCCCAGGAAGATTTCACAACAATTCTGGCCCTTTCCTAAACTTTTTCTATCCTCCCGCTGCTAGCTTTTTAGTAGCTGAGGACGAGAAATCAAAGTTGTACCGTGAGCCTTAAGTACCTGCAGATCAGAGCACTAAACCGAGGCTCATATTAGAAGAACAGAACGATAGCTTCCTGAAACAAGTTTAAGGGGGGGAGGGGGGAGGCATTCTCCAAAACAGCAGTTCTCAATCTTTTCTTCACCATGGACTTTATATAGCTTTTGTGGCCACGGACCCCGCCCCAATTGTCACATTTCTTCAAGCCTCCGTGGATCTCCTGTGACAGCCTGGTGGCCCACAGGTTGAAAACCGATGCTCCAAAATGTTGTCAGCAGAAGGAATCAATCCGTTTATTTCTGCGTCTTTCGCGGAACCTTTTCAACATTTGTTGTTGTTGTTAGTTGCGAAGTCATGTCCGACCCATCGCGACCCTATGGACAACGTTCCTCCAGGCCTTCCTGTCCTCTACCATCTTCCTGTCCTCTACCATCTAAATGGAGTCCATTTAGGCTCACGCCTACTGCTTCAGTGACTCCATCCAGCCACCTCATTCTCTGTCGTCCCTTTCTTCTCTTGCCCTCAATCTTTCCCAGCATTAGGCTCTTCTCCAGTGAGTCCTTCCTTCTCATTAGGTGGCCAAAGTATTTGAGTTTCAACTTCAGGATCTGGCCTTCTAAAGAGCAGTCAGGGTTGATCTCCTCTAGGACTGACCGGTTTTATCGCCTTGCAGTCCAAGGGACTCGCAGGAGTCTTCTCCAGCACCATAGTTCAAAGGCCTCAATTCTTTGGTGCTCAGCCTTTCTTATGGTCCAACTTTCACAGCCATATATTGCAACTGGGAAGACCATAGCCTTGACTATACTCACAAATTCAACATAGGCACCGTTAAATTTCAGCTGCCAATGCATGTCTAGTTCTATCTCCTCCTGCCTTGCTTTCCTTGAATTTTTCTCTTTCCGAAAGAGAGCCAAGCCACCCACCTACCAGTAATCCTTACAGACGCGGTCTTCAATAAAGGAGTTTGCTATCATTTGCAAGTTGCTCTATATAAGCACATGTAAGTTTCTAAAAAGCTTATCTGAATTTCCAAGGGCAAACCCTTTATATTATTCCTTCCAGCAAAGTACCAAGACTGTTCATCCTTATTTCTAAAGTAAGAACACATCAGCATAACTGTAATGGAACTGCTTTAGAAGTTATCAGCAACTATACATCTACTCTGATGTTTTTTGCACTTTGTTGTTACCCAGGAAAGGACTTGAGTTAGTACTTATTCCAAAATAAAAGGAAATTTACTGGAATGTAAGTGGGAAATTCAACCAAATAACCCCTTTTCATTTCCTAACAATTTAACCAAGCCAAAAAACAAAAACAACCCTGACAATATCTAGCAATAAAGAACATATATTGCCCTAGTTTTTTTTTAAACAACTAGAGCTCTGGAAGCACACACTGTAACATTCTACTGGAAAAGCAAACAGTACAAATGAGTTTTAAAATTTTCCAACCAGCAGGTGTGGGGAACACAAATTTTTTAACTTACAGGCTCATAAGCAGAAAGGTTCAACATTGATTGTTCCTAGTTTACGTCATGCAAATTGTGGAAAACTAACAAAAATAGTATGCAGATTGCTGAAATCAGCCAATTGTAGCTCTTTGCACAGAGTAAGGCTGCTTACAGACACAAGAAGCCTTTTGAAATGCCAAGGTACCCATAAGAGCCTTATGCAAAGAGGACATTACATTCAGATTTATTTACTTAAAACTCAAAACACGCAAAGAAGTTTCTCTCCCTATTTCCACACTGCCAACACTCATGGTTATTCTATAACTTTGCAAAATTCCACACAGCCAAATTTTAGGATCTGTGAATAAAAGCAAGTAAGTGCACTCTCAAAACACATTTAACAGCCTTGAGA
The DNA here is from genome assembly GCF_947247035.1 of Vipera ursinii. Lineage (NCBI taxonomy): Eukaryota > Metazoa > Chordata > Lepidosauria > Squamata > Viperidae > Vipera > Vipera ursinii. The sequence continues at coordinate 4,078,671 of NC_139517.1, read as the reverse complement.
TCCAATAGATCAGAAATATTCCCAACATTCACTTTTGGGGGGGGGAGGGAAAGCTGGAAGTTCCTAAACCTCCAATTGTTATTAAAATTTCACCTTGCTACCTCCCTTTCCCAAGATCTTTTTGTTCCAAGTGGCAGTTAAGAATCCTTTTTGAAATCCGAAAACAAAAATAGATTTTGTAATCCCATAGTATAATAACACACTCACCCAAACCCACTGCTTTTATTATTACTATGAAGGATCTGCACTACAGCATATCCACACAACTTCCTTGTTTACTAGGCTTTGTTTGAAGAAGTCACACATGCAAAACCAGATAATAATCTCTTATGACAAGCCTTTTCTAACAAGACACAGGCTTCTAGATTTCTAAAAACAAACAGGCTTGAAACCAATTTCATTTTCCTGCTCTAAGCCACCTCCATGCCTTTAGACTCTTATTCCGTGTTTACTGAAGAGTCTAATTCGCTCATTATCCAATTCAAAAACAAAAATGACATAAATAGAGTTTCACAGGGCCTGCAAAGATGGCAGGTGACCACTCTTCTGGGCATAAGCACAGCATAAATCAGGGCAATTTCGCCCTAAGATCTCAAATTCACTGAAAATAAGCGTCTACGAAGATTCTCAGTCATCCAGGTCAAAGGCAACTGAACTATGGTTTTTTTTCCCCCTTGAGGTAGAAATGTTTTTTCCTCAAGGAAGCTTTATCAGGGAATAATTCATCTGGAAATCAGCTCTATTAAACAAACCTGCAAAGGAAGACCCCAAGCAAGGGCCAGGCCAAGGAATAAATCAAGGCAAGGCTATACTAAGCAACCTTTTGTCTGAAATGGTCTAGGGCAGTGACTCAACCTTAGTGACTTTAAAGATGATTGGACTTCCAACTCCCAGCCAGAATTTCCCTGCCAGGATAGATGGCTGGGGAATTCTGGGAGTTGGAAGCCCACTCCCCTTAAAAAAGTCAAGGTTGAGAAGCACCGATTCAGGGTCTCCTTTAGTTTAGTTTAGGCCGGGTCTTCCTTGTGTGTCCGATCGCACTTGGCCAATAAAAAGGACATTCCAATTCCATTATTGCAAGTCTGAGCAGAGGGTTGGACTAGGGCAGGGGTCGGCAACCTCGGCTCTTTTATGACTCGTGGACTTCAACTCCCAGAATTCCTGAGCCAGCTATGCTATGCTATGCTATGCTATGCTTTGCTATGCTATGCTATGCTGGCTCAGGAATTCTGGGAGTTGAAGTCTACAAGTCATAAAAGAGCCGAGGTTGCCGACCCCTGGACTAGGGAGACCTCCAAGGTCCCTTCCAACTCTTTGTTATTCAGTTACTCTGAAATTCCATCCCATTTAACACAAGGCCTTTCAGCAGGTTTCTAACCCACTTCCCCCACCCCTCAGCCTGAAAGGGCTGTGGCTTATTCCTTATCCCAGCGGTTTCTCAACCTTGGCAACTTGGAAGATGTCTGGCCTTCAACTCCCAGAATTCCCCACCCTGGGGGACGGGGAGGGGAGGGGGGCCTGAAGATGTCTGGCCTTCAACTCCCAGAATCGCCCAGGCAGCCATACAGGCTGGGGAATGATGGGAGTCGAAGTCCCCACGTCTTCCAGCTGAGAATCACTGCCTTTATCCGATGGGCCCAATGGTGGCAACCTACCTCTCTCGCTCTCCCTCTCCTCCTCTCCTCGACTAAGGCAACGAGCCACCAGCACACCGCAGCCCCAGCGCCTGTGGGTAGAAAAAACAGCGCCACATGGACCAGGGCACCCTCTGCGCCATGTTCCCCGGCTGCCTGCCTTCCCCAAGGCTCCATCTTGTCACCTACCTGCCCTGAAGACGAACAGCCCCCCCTCCCCCAAAACGCACTTCCGGGAAAGAAAGGCCGAAAGGTACCGGACGGGGGAGCAGGCCACGCCCTCCCACCGAAACCACGCCCCTTTCGGCAGCTGCGCCTCTTCTCTCTCCCCCCGCCACCTCTTTCGGAGCCCTGAGGGAAATTCTAAGCCCCCGTTTGACGTCACCGTCCGCGGCGTGACGTCACCGCCGCTATCCGTTCGTCGTTTCGACCACCGGAGGCCTGGCTGTTTTGGGTTCTTTTTCACCCGCTAAGACACTCACCCACCTCCCCCTCCCTTTTGGCCGCTAGACCGCGGCGATTTTGTCCGTCCCGTCGGCCTCCGAAGGGCTTCGCTCCCTCCTCAGACGCGGCCGCAAACCAAGCAGGAGCAGCAGCGATTCTAAGATGGCGGCGGACGCTGCTCCCTCCAGGACCGTACCCCTCCCCTTCTCCTTCGCCTCGCGAGGGGGCGCAGCACGCGTGCGCAGGGGCGTCCGAACCGCGGATTGGCTGAAAAGACGAGGAGGGAAGATGAAGCGTGTCAAAAGAGGGAGGGACCCGAAGGGAAAATCTCGGCCGCCGATTGGATTGTCTGCCTCGGGGAGGCGGGCTTCTATAGTGACGTTCCCGCTGATTCGATCACGGCTCAGAAAGGCGTATTGAGATAGATCTTTTTTTTCTTTTTACCTTTACTTCCCTCGCAGGTAAGAAAACCAATGGTTGTTAAGACAGAGGCGGGGTTTCCTAGTAGCCAATTGGGCAAGCCGACGGGGAAAAAAAATAAACTATCGGGCCGGCTGATTGGCTGGACGAGCGGAAAAAACGCGAAAGTTTATTAAGTACAGCGAATATCATTGGGCTACAGCGTGGCGGGTGGACTGAAGCGAAAGGATCCTCCCCTGCGAGGTTTGCCCTGATTGGTTAGCCCTTCCGGCTACAAACAAAGACCCGATTGGGCCTTTGGTCGCCGAGTCGGTAAAGGGAGCCACTTTCCGGGCGGGTCAGAGGCCGCGAAGCTCCTGTAGCGAAGGAAAAAGGGGAGGGGTCGCGCAGTTACCACGGCAACAGCGGCCTGGTCTCCCGGCTGAGGCCTGGCGAGTTGCTCGCCTCGCCCAGTTTCCTAGCGAGGAGGCAAAATAGGCGGCCTTTTGTCCCGAAACTGGGCAGGTTTTGTAGGCTGCCGAGGCGGGATGGAGATTCGGAAGGGCCAAAGGTCTCCATAAACCCTTATTATTAAAACCTTATTAAAGCCTGGCAGCTTAGTGCAATTCCTGAGGGAGCCCATTATGTGAGGAAAAAAGAGGCCGCTTTCAACAGGGTCGCCTCAGCTAATCCTGCTTCAAATTGGGAGCCGGCATCCCTCGTGCATCCAGGCCCTTAAGGGGTGATAAAAGTAAAAGCACCCCCTTCCATCTGCCCTTAACACAGCGGGAAATCAAGGACATCTCTCCACAATAGCAGCAAGCCTGCTCCTTTGAGCCTAAAATTTTATGTTGCTGAGCGAGAAATTGGTGAAGTGGATTTTGCCTCGGTTTACGACCTTTCTTGCCACGGTTGCTAAGGGAATCACTGCGGTTGTTAAGATAAAAGAGTGGAAAGTCAGCCCCCTCTGCCAGAGAAGGAAATGTTAAAAGGGCAGGAAAATATTATTTTCTCAAAGGATCTTGGAGAGGCAGGAAAGCAAGCCCAGTTTTCTTAATAGTCCTAAGTCTCCCTCCCCCAAGCAGAAACCAGTTCTATAGAAATGCAGGTGTAAATCCAGGAAGGTTGAAGCTAGAAAATTAAGAAGACAAAAGACACCTAAAATCTACATACCCCACCCAAACTCTTAAAGACAGCACATAATAGTGAAGGGAAGGCACACAGGTCAAAATACGTGATACAAGAAATAGCCTCAAACAGGAACAGGAAGCAGCTCCAAACAAAAGGCTCCAGAGGGTATAAAAACCCTTTTTTTTCTGTCAGCCATCTTCCTGTCTGGTTCTCTATTTCAATAAACTACAACCTTCTTCCTTAAAGCGGTCACCATGTTTGTTCCCAGCTTGGACGGAACCACGATGAAGGCTTCTCTTCCAACAATAGGTCACACGCTTGCGAAGTGAATCAGGCTTCCGCCGTTGACTTGGCTTGCAACCGTCATAAATACGAGTCGGTTGCCGAGCGTCTGAATTTTGATCACGGGACCATTGGGGATGCACCGACGGTCCCAATACGAAAAACTGTCGTTAAGTCACTTTGTTTGCAGCCCTTGTAACTTTGAATGGTCGCTAAGCGAACTGTTGTTAAGTTGAGGATTACCTGCATCAGGCTAGCTTAACAGCCTGGCTGCCTCATTTTGCACCTTCTGGATACTCTTCAAGGGAAACCCTACATACAGTCTGCTGGAGTAGTCAAGCTCAGAAGCAACTGCTGGCAGGATATATGCATTGCTCTAAATATGAGATTTCTACTGAATGGCCCTATCCTTTATTAGGTAGTCCTTGATTTATGACCACAGTTGGGACTGAGCCTTAGGTTACTAAGGAATGCAGTCATTAATAGCACTAAGACTTATAGAGTTTCATGGGGCTTAGCAGCCCTAAGTAATTTATGGAATCAGCCTAATCACACACACACACACACACCGGAAATCTGGGTCATTTTACTGACCTTGGAAGGATGGAAGCTTGAGTCAACTTCGAGCCGGTTAGGATCAAACTGCTAGCAGCGAGCAGCAAATTGGCCTGCAATACTGCATTTGAACCACTGCTCCCACTTTTGTGATTGAGAGCATCCTGTCATACAGGATCACAGTCTGGATTGGAAGCATCCCTGATTTGGACAGGAAAGTGGTGGAGAGTGGTGAGGATGGCTGAAAAAATCATTGGCAGTTCCTTCCCTTCCACCCAGGACATGGCACAGAAGCGTTGCTTGAGCAAGGTCCATAAGATTATCTGGGACACGACATATCCTCTTCACGACCTGTTTTTCTTGTTACCTTCTAGGAGGGGGCTCCATGGTATCTGAAGCAGAACATCCAGATTCAGTCACATCTTTGTTCCATAAAGTATTAACTTTGTGAACTCTAAAGCTTCCTCCTTCCGTTATATATTCAAGATGGACAATGATTAATATTTATGTTACTTATATGTAAGGGTGTTGGTTTATACCCGTGGTGGTGAACCTATGGCATGCATGCCATAGGTGGCACGCAGAGCGCTATCTGTGGGCACGTGTGCCGTCACCCCTGTCCTAGGACTTCAGCTGGGTTTTATAAAACCTTTTCGGTTTAGGCCTCCGTCGCCGTGTGCCAAAAAAAAAAAAAAAAAGGTTCGTTCAATCAATCAATTTCAACTTCTCACAGGAAACCAAAATATCTCACAAAGTTGGAATTGATTGATTGAACTTTTTAGTCCCACCCAGTCTGGCATTACCACCACAGCCATGCCCACCCAATGGGCCACACCCACCCAATGGGCCATGCCTACCCGGCACCCGATACATAAGTGGGTTTTGGGTTGCAGTTTGGACACTCGGTCTCTAAAAAGATCGCCATCACTGGTCTATACATAGGTTGTATACAGCATGTTTAAATGTGCGTTATGTATGTGTACACTTTGAGAGCAAGCAACTAAATTTCATTTTTAATGTGTGCCATTGTGCCCACAGTAAAAAATGACAATAAAGTTCTATCTATCTATCTATCTATCTATCTATCTATCTATCTATCTATCATCTATCTATCTATCTATCTATCTATCTATCTATCTATCTATCTATCTATCTATCTATCTATCTATCATACTGCTCCAGGTCCTTGTTTCTCTAGGGTAGTGACTACCAAGAACACATTTCAGCAACTTTATTGAAATTTCACCGACCGGAAAACATGATCGAGGCAGGTGGAAGCAGCCAAGCTAAAGACTTTTGAGTCCAACCTGCAAACCAGCAAATGGTGAAAGACCTTGTGACTTTGCGTAGAAAAATCAGTCTCTCTCTTGTCCTGAGTGCAAAGCAGAAGGAGGTTCCTTGTGGTCTCGATGCCGGAGCGATGGCGGGGCAGGGGAGGGGGGGAACGACGACAAATTGAACTCCTGCTCACAATCCAATGGTGTAGGAACGTCCCGTGGGGTTGTGGATGACCGAACACATTGGGGAAACCACAGCCCACTCGTACCACACTTTCTTGGAGTTGCTGCAACGCCAAAAGGTCACTCGGATCTTCTCGCCCGCCTGGACGGTCATGGGTTGCTGTGGGTGGGACACCGTTACTAGCAGCACAATCATTCTGGGCCATATAAACATTACTTTCCCCCCCCCACACACACACAAAGTCAGGTCCCACGGGGTCAGGCCTCCCCCACAGAGTTAGTCCCACCATGTTTCCGTACAGAAGTAGAGAGGTCATAGGAACCCATGTATTTTTGAATTATTGGCTGAACACCTGGTTCTGCCAGCGGGCCTGGGGAGCTAGAGCCCATTAAATGGTTAGTTTGAATCTGTGTTGTCGCTGGGGTGGGTGGTGGGCTATTATTTCCCTTCCTATTTTTTAATTCTTTTTAAAGCATGGTTTTTATATCCTGTAAGCCGCCTTGAGTCGCCATTTATTTTCTACATCAATAAATATTCAAACGCATTTCAAATAAACACTTAATTCTCACACTGCTGTATAATGACTATGTATATTTACCCATGTAGTATGGCTGCAGTATTATTATTTATCATTATTATATTCTTTACTACTAATCCATCCATCCACCCATCCATATCTTATCTATCATCTATCTATCTATCTATCTATCTATCTATCTATCTATCTATCTATCTATCTACCTACCTACCTACCTATCTACCTATCACTTAACTAATGTCTCCCTTGGCACAGAAATTTGGCGCTCAACGGCAGTCATTAAGACAAGGACTTCCTGTAATGTAAAAACCCTTGCAGCGAAACAAAAGTTTCGTTTTGTTAATAGTTTTCCTCGGTGAAAAATCTTCAAATACTGCTGACAGGAAGGCTTATTCCCATGCCGGGAATTTAAAAAAAAAAACTAATACAAAAGACCTACCTTAATGGGAAAGAATATAGGGAACCACGAAAACATGCCAGGTGAATGAGTCTCAGGTCGGATACCTGTAAGAATGAGTGGGGAGAGGAGAAAGGGGGAAAAAAGAAGAGGTTTCAGCAATATCAAGGCAACTATAACATCTTCCCACTGAGGGTGAGGCCCCCACCTACCCTTCTGGCCTTGAACAGAATAGAATAAAAGCTGGAAGGGACCTTGGAGGTCTTCTAGTCCAGCCCCCTGCTCAAGCAGAAGAACCCGTCCTATACCATCTCAGACAACGGACTGTCTAGTCCAGGGCTCTTCAAACTTGGCCCTTTTATGATTTGTGCACTTCAACTCCCAGAATTCCTCAGTCAACCTCCATTTGTTTGTTAGATTTAAGACAGGCCTCTTCAAACTTGGCCCTTTTATGACTTGTGGACTTCAACTCCCAGAATTCCTCAGCCAACCTCCATTTTGTTTGATAGATTTAAGACAGGGCTCTTCAAACTTGGCCCTTTTATGACTTGTGGACTTCAACTTCCAGAATTCCTCAGCCAACCTCCATTTTGTTTGTTAGATTTAAGACAGGGCTCTTCAAACTTGGCCCTTTTATGACTTGTGGACTTCAACTCCCAGAATTCCTCAGCCAACCTCCATTTTGTTTGTTAGATTTAAGACAGGGCTCTTCAAACCTGGCCCTTTTATGACTTGTGGACTTCAACTCCCAGAATTCCACAAGTCCACAAGTCATAAAAGAGCCAGGTTTGAAGTGCCCTGCTCTAGTCTCTTCTTGAAAATCTCCAGTGATGGAGCACCCAGGATTTCCGGTGGCCAGCTGTTCCACTGGTTAATTGTCCTCACTGTCAGGAAGTTTCTCCTTAGTTCCAGGTTGCTTCACTCTTTGATCAGTTTCCAGCCATTGTTTCTTGCCCGGCCCTCTGGTGGTTTGGAGAATAATTTGACCCCTTCTTCTTTGTGGCAGTGCCTCAAATGCTGGAACGCTGCTATCACGTCACCCCTATTTCTTCCTTTTCTTTAGACTAGCCCACAGGTCTGCAACCCGCGGCTCCGGAGCCACATGCGGCTCTTTCAGCCGTCTCTTGCGGCTCCCAGTCCTCTGCCATGTACAGTCCAAAAAAAAATAAAATAAGTCAGTAGCCAAATCCAAGTCCCGCAGCCCTTCTTTGTACGTTTTACTCTCCAGGCCTTGGATCATTTTACTTGCTCTTCTCTGAATTTTTTTTCCAAACTCTCAACATCTTTTTTGTGATGTGGTGACCAAAATTGGCTGCAGCATTCCAGGTGTGGCCTCGCTAGGGTTTTATACAGCGGTACTAATACCTCGCGTGATCTTCGTTCTGTGTCTCTATTTATACAACCCAGGATTGTTATTAGCTTTTTTTTTGGCTGCTGCTGCTGCACACCACCGACTCACGGTCAAGTGATCGTCCACTAGCATTCCAAGGTCGCTCTCAGAGTTACCGTTTTTGAGCCCGGTCTTGCCCCATCTGCGCTTGTACCTTTGATTCAAGGCCTTCCAAGACCTTAAAATTTGGCTGTGCCGGGTTGGCACAGAGCCCCGATGGAGATGCATTGGAAAGGTGGGTGGCTGGTGTACCCCCCCCACACACACACACCTCCTCCACTCAAGCCTGCGGTTTTTACTTGTAACCCATCCTTGTAATTTTATTTTTTAAAAAAATATTTTTATTACATTGTTAAGCTGCCCCAGAATCACTTTGGATAGTGCGATGGGCTTCGTATAAATGTAATAAATGATAAAAGGAGAAGGGCACATTCTTCCGTCTGAGGCTTCCCTTAACCTACTGAGTGTGATATCGCCGTATAGCGTCGTCTCAAAGTAGCCGGCGAAGCCGTGAAGCACCGTGTTCACGTCCACCTGGAATTCCAGCGTTTGATAACGGTTGTTGTCCTTCAGAGGGTCTGCAAGAGGGGAAAAAGACGAGGCAAAAGGTATTATGGGACACACACACCCCGGAGGCTCTAAAGCAGGCGTGTCAAACTGGCGACATATCGTGACTTGTTCCCCAGTGCCGGCAATGGAGTAGGCGTGGTTTCGGCATGACGCATCCGGCCGGTCGGCCGGCAGTTTGACAATGCCTGCTCTAAAGAAAGCAAGGATAAAATATCCAAGCCAGATCCAGCTGTTTCGAACAGGGTGGAAGATGGCTTGTTGTGGGGCGGGTTAACCCAGGTTTTCTAGTAAAGTTAAAAAAAATTTTTTTTTTTTTAAAAAGTGCAGTCAGCTCTTCTTATCTAGACGAGGGCTTTTCAACCTTTTTACAGATCGTACCACTTTTAGGACATGACAATATTCGAAGACCACCAGTGCTTAGCAAGGTGTCAAAAACGTGACGACTAAAAAAAAAGGGGGGGGGATTTTGGGCTTTACTGGTTGGATTCATTGGTCGTGATAGAAATGGCTAGTTTATAATATTATGGGAAAGGGACGCGGTGGCTCAGTGGGTTAGGACGCTGAGCTTGTCGATCAGAAGATCGGCAGTTTGGCGAGTCGAATCCCGAGTGCCGCGTAACAGAGTGAGCGCCTGTTATTCGTCCCAGCTTCTGCCAACGTAGCAGTTTGAAAGCACGTAAAAATGCAAGTAGAAAAATAGGGACCACTACGGTGGGAAGGTAACAGCGTTCCGTGCGCCTTTGTCGTCTAGTCATGCCGGCCACATGACCACGGAGACGTCCTCGGACAAGCGCTGGCTCTTCGGCTTTGAAATGGAGATGAGCACCGGTCCCTAGAGTTGGAAACGACTAGCACGCATGTGCGGGGGAACCTTTACCTTTTTAATATTATGGGAAAGTAAAAAGTCGGGGTTCAATGTTAATGCTTCCTTCTACTGCAACCGAGGAAGTCAGAAGTCAATGCCTTTTCTTTTTACCCTTCTCCCCCTCACTTTTCCTTTTTTCTCACCCCTGGCTCGCAAAAGGCCCTCACTTGCTCTCACTCACTCACCCTTTGCTTGCAAAGGCCACTCTCTCTCTCATTCACTCACTTTGCTCCCAAAAGCCCCTCACTCTCGTTCACGGACACTTTGCTCCCAAAAGCCGCTCTCTCTCTCTTTCACTCACTCACACTTCGCTCGCAAAGGCCACTCGCTCGCCCTCTCCTCACTGCTTCATTAACAAAAGCCTCTTCTCTTCTCTCTCTCTTTCTGTATTTTTTTCTCTCCCTCTCCCGCTGAAATCTGCCCCTTTTATAGCTTCTCCTCTCTCCGTCCTACTCCCTTTTTTCTTCCCGAGATGCTGGAAGCTCCGATCAGCATGTAGCCGCGTGCGGAGATCCTGGGGCTTCTGCCGAGTCCTGCAGCTCCAGCTGATCTTCTCCAGGCCTAAGTAGAGCCGCTTTAGCTTGTTCCCTCCCCGTTACACTTTGGCTAGGGGGTTGCGTACCACCTGCCAGGTGCTAAAGTACCACCAGTGGTACGCGTACCACTGCTTGAAAAGCCCTGATTTCTAGACAACTAACCATCTAGTTCAGGCAAGTATTCCTTTCCATAACACCGTAGGGGTATTTTGCTCTCCGAAAGCATTGTCCCTACCTGGATTGGGGTGTTTGAAGGAGAAACAGGCTTTTGGGGGTGCTAGCTGGTGGAAGTTGTGAAGGCGCACAACGTACGGCATTTCAAATTGAGCCTGGGAAGCAAAACGAAATAAAACAGAATAAAACCAGTTTTTTTAAATGCCAAATGTGTTAGGGTGCTCTCTGAGCTTGGTTTTTTTCTTCTTCTTGCAAACGTTTCACAACCCACCTAGGAAACATCATTAGGGCTACTGGAAGATGCCATTCCCAAATCTTATTTTTTTAATAGAAAGGTTCCAATTTCCCTTTGTCTCTAAGGATCAAATTAAAGGTTTGTAATAATTTCTCTTCAACATGTAGGGTGGAGCATACTATATGTTTGATTCTGCATGCTGCTAAAGATTCCTTTTAGTTTTGTATCACTGATAAAATTAAATTTAAAAATTCCTCCGGGGCGTCCTGCAAATCTAAAGGATGTATTTTAATTAGATTTGATTACAAAATACGTATGTTTGATTATATACGTCATTTTAAGACACGAGATCCTTCATTATCTTTTAACAATGTTATTTTAACGGAAGTAACTTGATTATTTGAAAACACGTAATATTTGACAGTAAATAATTTTAGGAATTTTAGACAGGGGGAAAGGTTAAAGTGAGAATTAAGAAATTAGATGATGGAAATTACCAGAGGGAATGTTTAAAAATTAAACATTTGTTTGAATATGGTTAAAGTAACAGAAAGATTGTGAATATAAATGAAGATTAGTTTAAGAGAGATGAGCCCTTAAAGTAATATAATATGCCTTCTTTTTTTTTCTTTTGTGTTTCATTTTTTTGACATGAGAAATATAAAAATGTTGGGGTGGTTTATATAAAAGAAATGTTTTCTGTTTTATCTTTTTTTTTCTTTTTGCTCTTATTTTAAGATATAGGAAATGTAAAAATGTGATGGCTTGTATGAGAAAAAAGACTTAAATACCTAAGTGTAAGTAATTTTGAGAAAATCTTAACCAGTAAAAGTGTTTTGAATACTGTAGGGAAAAACAAATTTAAATAAGAATTTTGTAAACAGGATTTATGACAAGGCAATCAAAATGATCAATGAAAAGAAGCTTTATATTGATGTGGCTATTATTTGCAGAAACATGAGAAAAATGTTTATATTTAATTGTCATTTACGACTTGTGCTTTAGATTGTACGCCGCCCTGAGTCTTCGGAGAAGGGCGGGATATAAATGGGATTAAAAAAAAGAAGAACTGTATTAATTTAAGATTGGCAAAAGCGAGAATATTATTGGAAGAAGGGGCAATCAAGTAAGACTATTATATGGACTATAGAATTATAGAAATTAATTGGTATTGTTTTTTAAACATTAACCCAGACAACACAATGTTTACTAAATATTAAGGTGTATGTTAAAAATCAATAGAGCATTTTTTTAAAACAATAAAATTAGGAATTTTAACCTGACCTTTACTGCATACATATTTTTTCCGTTAGGAAAAGCCTTACTTCCCGCCCCCCCGCCCCCCCCAAAAGATCAAGAATTCTTCTTTTCTTTTCTCCAAACAGATTTTAATTTCTTTCTAGCAAAAAACACATTTGGGGACCCACTCACCTCAGGATCACGATCCTTTTCACGACAGGCCCGCACTTCATTATAAAGTTTCGAGGACGAGATGGGGCCCAAGAAAGAGGTGTAATCACAGGGGATGCTGACCCCGCCCTCTGTGCATGGGCAAAAAGCAAAGAAACATCAGTCACTTGCAATTAAAATAGGACGTTGAATCTATCCTAATCCACAGATCTTCCAGCTGGCTTACGGCATTATTATTACCGGTAGTCCTTGACTTACAAGCAGTCAAAGTTGAAAAAAAGTGATTTACAACTGATGCTTGCATTTACAACCGTTGCAGCATTTTCCCACAGTCATGTGATCAAAAATTAAGCTGCTTGGCAACTGGCAGGTATCCGTGACAGTTGCAGCACGCCGGGGTTGCAAATGCAATCACCATTTGCAGCCTTGACAGCCGTCTTCTGGCAAGCAAATTCTACCTGGGGGAAGCCCAGATTCCCTTAACAAACCTGTGATTCATTTAATGACCATGGTGATTCACTTAAGAACCATGGCAAAAAAAGGTCAGGATCGTAAGCTGCCCAAACTTACCCTGTGTGGTAAGATGGGTGGCCAATAAATTTTATAAATAAAAATAATAAAACAACAAAAACTGAATTAAATTAAATTAAATCAAAAAAGCAATAAAACAAAAAAATGATATTAAAATAAAGTAAAATGTAACAAAACAATAAATAATGAAATTAAACAAACAATAAAAAATAAGAAACAAAATAAAAAACAGAATAAAAAATTAAAGTAAAATAAAAAACAAAAACATGAAATTAAATAAAATGTAAAAACAAAAAAAGGAAACTAAAATAAAATAAAATGTAATAAAACAATAAAATGAAATCAATAAAAACAATAAAACAGGAAGAACGAATTAAAATAAACAAAATAAAATATAATCAGATTAAAAATGAAACAAATTCAATTAAAATAAAAAATAAAAATAAATTAAAATAAATAAAATAAATAATCAAATAAAAAATGAGATAAGTTAAACAAAAACAATAAAATAAAAAATAAATCAATATATAAAATAAAATACAATACAATAAAAAAATGAAATGAAACCAAATAAAAATAAAACAAAAATAAATTAAAATTAAAAATACAAACAAAATAACAAACTATAATAAAATGCAGAATGATAAAATAAAAATAAAACAAAATTAAATTAAAAATAAAATAATACTAGGCATGAATCCCTTAAGAACTGCCTTGCTCAACAGCGGAAATTCTCCCCCCCCCCAGGTTGCGGTCGTAAGCCGAGGACTCCCTGTGGTATATAAATATTCTAAATACTTCTGACCACAACTGTCATTTTTTTAAAGCTTCCATAGTCTCTTTCTTCCCCTACTCACCTTTCAGACAATGTTCCGCCCCATCCAGACACTCCGGAGACAACTCATTGTCCGCGAAGGAGCCCAGCAATTCCGACACCATCAGATCCGCTTTCTCGGGGGCCTCCCACTCGCGCATGTCCCGGGAGACCACCGTCACCTGGGAACCCCATTCCTCGTACTGCCAGCTCTCCAGCCTGGAACAAAAAAGCGCGGGAAGAGGTGCAGGCGGGTAAAAGGGACTAGCACCTTGGATCGCTCGCGTGGAAGACTTTCTCTCCACAAAACCGCCCCACAGAGCAGACTAGGATTAAATATGATTAAATGTTAATCTCCCCATTCCCCAGAAGCAAGAGGTAGAGAGGAAAGGATGAGAGAGACTGCTCTCAAAGCTGGCTGGGGGGGGGGGGATTCTGGGAGTTGAAGTCCACATATATTAAGCCCCCTACCCCCCAAAAAAAGGTTGACCAAAACTACTCTTAAGACTTCCAGTGTTGCACCCGTCCCCGTTGGGTAAGGAAGGGAAGAAAGAGGGTGATGTTTGTCTGAGCAGAATTTGTCATCCGTTTGGATTTAAGTTGGCCTAAGAAACCATTATTTTGACCGAGAATGATGGCTGTGTTAAACTGTGGTTTGGAACAGGGCTCTCCAAACCCGGCAACTTTTTAAGACTAGTGGACTTCAACTCCCAGAATTCCACAGCCCAGCAGGCAGGCCGGGGAATTCTGGGAGTTGGAAGTCCACCTATCTTAAGGTTCCCCAAAGATGAACAAAACTACTTCCACTGTTTCATCCAGGGGTCTTCAAACTTGGCCCTTTGATGACTTGTGGACTTCAACTCCCAGAATTCCTCAGCCAGGCACGCGTGCCTGGCTGAGGAATTCTGGGAGCTGAAGTCCACAAGTCATCAAAGGGCCAGGTTTGAAGACCCCTGGCTTTATTCATCACCTTTGGAGAAGGAAAGGAGGAAAATAGGTAGGTGCACAATTTTTTTAAATCCTGTGCCCCACTTCAGAAGTGCACGTAACACCCCATCTCACCCCCTTGGGTTCCGGGTAGGAAAAACCGGATTGGAAAGAAACCATGATACTAATGGGTAGATTCCCACCCCACACACACTGCACTCTGCAATGGTTCCAATAGCTAAGCCGCAAAACGCACAATCAGTCAAGTCTTCTCTGGCCACTGTCTCTTCCCCAGATGTGTGACTTCTCAATTCTTGGCCTTCTCAACAGCCATGCTGGCAGGGGAATTCTGGGAACTGAAGGCCCTTCAACTGACAGGGTGCTCGGGGAAGAAATACTGCCTTAACTAAACGGACATCCAAGATCTAGGCCAAACCCAGGTCACATAAAAAGGCCTGAATCGCTGCCAGCAGCAGACAAAACAAGAAGCCTTGAGTGGGTTTCCTGGATCCAGTCGTTCGTGTCCTGCCTTTATGTTTTATTTTATTTTTCATAAATAGCTCAACATACTTAATACTCCTTCCCTCTGCTATTTTCTCCGCAACAACAACAACCCTGTGAGGTGGGTTGGGCTGAGAGTGTGTGTGACTGGCCCAAGGTCACCCAGCTGGCTTTCATGCCTAAAGCAAGCCTAACAATTCACCCTCTCCTGGTCATTTTCCCCAAAGTCACTCAGCCAGCCTCCCACCTAAGGTGGGACTAGAACTCCCAGTCTTCTGGCGATTGGCTGTAAGGCTCCAGGTCCTCTGCCTAGGACAGGATTAGAGCTGCCAATCTCCTGGTGACTGGCCCCCCACATCACCCGGTGCTTTTCCTGCCGAAGGTGAGACTAGAATTCCCTGTCTCCTGGGGACTGGCTCCAAATCACCCTGTGGCTTTCCTGCCTAAGGTAGGACTAGAACTCCCAGACTCCTGGTGATTGTCTCCAAATCACCCACTGGCTTTTCTGCCTAAGATAGGACTAGAACTCCCAGTCGCCTGGTGACTGGCTCCAAATCAACCTAAGGCTTTCCTGCCTAAGGTGGGACTAGAACTCCCAGTCGCCTGTGATTGGCTCCAAATCACCCTATGGCTTTCCTGCCTAAGGTAGGACTAGAATTCCCAGACTCCTGGTGATTGGCTCCAAATCAACCTAAGGCTTTCCTGCCTAAGGTGGGACTAGAACTCCCAGTCGCCTGCTGATTGGCTCCAAATCAGCCTGAGGCTTTCCTGCCTAAGGTGGGACTAGAACTCCCAGTCGCCTGCTGATTGGCTCCAATCACCCTGTGGCTTTCCTGCCTAAGGTGGGACTAGAACTCCCAGTCTCCTGGTGATCGACGCCAAATCATCCTGTGGCTTTCCTGCCTAAGGTGGAACTAGAACTCTCAGTTTCTGGGTGACTGGCCCAAGGTCCTCTAGCCAGCGTTTGTGACTAACGCAGATCTAGAACTCACCGTCTCCTAGCCACGGGTCCAAAGTCACCCAGCCAGCTTTCGTGCCTAAGACGGGACTAGAACTCCCATTCTCCTAGCTTCTAGCCTTTACCACTAGACCAGGGGTAGGCAACCTGGCCTCTTTTATGACTCGTGGACTTCAACTCCCAGAATTCCTGAGCCAGCCACGCTGAGGGAAAAGGGAGAGGTTTCCATGCTGAGCCATGCTGGCTCAGGAATTCTGGGAGTTGAAGTCCACGAGTCATGAAGGGGCCAGAGTTCCCCCATGCTGGCTCAGTAATTCTGGGAGTTGAAGTCCACGAGTCATGAAGGGGCCATAGTTCCCCCATGCTGGCTCAGGAATTCTGGGAGTTGAAGTCCACGAGTCATAAAAGAGCCCAGGTTGCCTACCCCTGCACTAGACCATGCTGGCTCTCCTCAAAACACTTTTTCCTGCACAATGACATCCACAGGCAGATTCCACACACATACACACACACCACCACCACCCCGTTGGAACTAGAGCTTCACGCCAAGGACACGAAGTCCCTGGCGGGCCAGAACCTACTTACGTCACCACAGCATTGGGGTTCTTCTCCACAGCGTAAATCTTAACGCGCCGGTTGGCCTGGCGGGCCGCTCGGAGGGAGGCGTTGACCAGGGGACCCCTCCCGGCCCCCAAGACCATCACCACCCTGCAGGGTCGGGGTAAAAAACAAACAGGGAGAAGCGTGGGACACAAGGCAAGGAGACGACAAAACGACAACAACAGGCCGTTCTCTATCATTAGCGCCTGGCTAAACCGGGCGCCCCGCTGGGAGCAATCCAGCTAAAATCCAAGGGGGAGCCCAGTTGGCGAGAGCAAGTGATTGTTGTTGTCGTCCCACAGGGCCAGAAAGTGTGTCTCCACTCACAATCAAACACAAGGCCGCCCACCCGTTGGGCGACAAGCACCGGCAGCCAATGAAGCCGAACGAGTGGCTGGTCTCACTGCTTTTCGTTAAAAAGGGGAATTGGCGGGTGTGTTTGTGTGTGTCTGTGTGTGTGTGTGTGTAGAGAATGTGCTTAAAAGTGAATTCTAATTTTAAAAAAAGGTGACTTTTGCATTGGGGTATTTGCCCAGCTGCCCCTTTTATTTTAAAATGAGTTTGTCTCGGATCGCACAGCCGCCAGCCACGTAATGCTGGATGGAGCTGCGTGGTGTGATGTTGTGTTCCAGGGACTGGAAGGGGTCAGCAGGCAGTCCTCGACTTAAAACGACCACAACGGAGCCCCAAATTTCGGCTGTGGCTCAACGAGACGGTTGAGGGAATTTTGTCCCGTTTTTACCAAAGTCTTGCCAAAGTGGTTCAGCGAATCGTTGAACTTGAGCATGGAACACGGTCGTTAAGTGAATCGGGCTTCTCCCTCCCCCCCAATTGACTTTGCTTGCCAGAGGGTGACAAAAGGGGGAATCACGTGACCCCGGGAGGCTGTGACCGTCGTAAATACGAGTCAGATGTCAGGCATCAGAAACCCGATCACGTGACCGCGGGGGATGCTGCCACGGTCGTTAAGTGTGAAACACGGTTGTGAGTCCTTTTCAGTGCCGCTGTAACTTCGGTCATTAAAGGAACCGTCGTAAGTCGAGGCCTACCTGGGACATTATTGCTTTATTGCTGTAGAAAAAAAAGGATTAAAAATTGAGGGAGAAGCCACATTTCAGCTTATTATGGGTGGTCCTCGACTCACAACCCTTTTGTTTCATGGCCGTTTGAAGTTCAACGACACTGAAAAGGGGACATATGTCCAGTTCTCACACTTATGACCACTGTAGCATTCCTCCCCTCCCCCCCCCCCGGTCATGGGATTCAAATTTGGGTGACAACTGTCATGTATTTCCGGTGTTGCAGCAACCGGAGTCCCGAAATTGTCATTTGCAACCTTCCTAGATAGCTTCTGACAGGCAAAGTCAAGTGGGAAATCCAGATTCACTTAACGACCGCAGGAACTCATTTAACAACTGTGGCCAAAAAAAAAAAGGTAGTAAAATGGAATAGGACTCATTTAACAACTGCCTTGCTTGGCAACCGAATGTTTGGGTCCCACTGTCAACATAAATCGAGGACTACCTGTAGTCACTAATATTATTTAATCCAAGGGACCCAGGATGATTGACAGGTACCCTTGCATCCCTGATGCAGGTAGCCCACCCCCAGTGGGTCCGTTGTAATTTCGAACAGTTTCTGAGCAACTGGTCGCAGGTCAAGGACGGTAAGTCCATCGCAACTTCAAACAACTCCTCAGCAACCAGTCCCAAGTCAACTCCTTGACTTAGGACCGGTTGCTTAGCAACTGCTCGAAGTTACGACAGGCCTAAACGGAAGGGGTGTGTGTCTTACAATCCCTATTTGAAGACCTGAAGGTTCTCTCTCACAGTCATGTGACTACAATCTGGTTGCTTGGCAACCAGCCCGCCTTTACAGCCATTGGCAGCGTCCTGTGGTCGCGTGACCGCCTTTGACAACGATTTGCTCCCAGTGGTCGGCAAAACGGGCCCATTGCAAACCACTGACCACAGCAGGGTTCACTTAGTGACCACGGATTTGCTTAATGACCGCTGCAAAAATGAGAGAGTTTTACAAGCTTTGCAACTGACGACCATGATGGGGAGGCCTTCCATGATGGCTGTTAAGTCGAGGACGACGTGGTACACTTTTGTAGGAGGTCTGAAACGCGGCAAAGAGGAGGCAGATGTATCTGACACATTTTGTCAACCTACGTCCAAGGATTGTGAACACACACACACACACACACACACACACACACACACACAGGCCTGCCTCCACGTTGGGGTTCCTACTCACTGGACATTCGTCTCTTTCTCCGCGTCGGGAACACGGTCCAAGAGGCACCGGTATATCGCCTGAACAGAAAAAAGCAACACAACTTTAGTTTTCCCGATCTAGAACAGGGGTCCCCGAACCCCGGTTTGTGGACCAGTACCGGGCCGCGGCATGCCAGCAACCGATCCGCACAAACAAAACCCCATCCGCGAGATGCAGGCAGCATACAAAACCACGCACTCTCCGGTCTGCGGAAAAACCTGTCTCCACGGAACGGGTCCCTGGTGCTCAAAAGGTTGGGGACCTCTGGTCTAGAACAGGGATAGCCAACCTTGGCTCTTTTATGACTCATGGACTTCAACTCCCAGAATTCCTGAGCCAGCCATGCTCCACGAGTCATAAAAGAGCCAAGGTTGCAGAACATTGAGGGTCACACGAGCATTAGGGCTGCCCTCAAAGGGCCAGTTGCATAAGACTATGTATCGTATTCTTCACCCTATCAGCCTAACCCGTCTTGACTATTGCAACGCACTCTTCAATGGGGCAGCCCCTGAAGAGCATCCGGAAGCTCCAGTTGGTGCAAAAGGATGCAGGTTTTGTGCAGACCTCGGTTCATGCAAGCACCATGGGCATTCGCAGCCCCATTTGTATGAGTGTCGCGGGCATTCACAGCCCCGTTCGTGTGAGCACTCATGGCGCCACTCTCACGAGCAATGGGTTTTTGTGCACACGTGCGTGCATTTGAGCACACAAACCCTGTCCCCACAAAACCATCCCTTCATTGCCCCCTCCCCCAGCTCTTGGACGCCAAACCCCAAAAGGTTGGGGAAGGCTGTTATTGTTCTGTCCCAGCCTACTTGAGTCCTTGTTAACTCACTAGGACAAACCCCTCTTCCAACAAGTAGGCTGGAAGTGCAGGAAAAACAAACCCCTTTTAATATTACTTACAGACCTGCAAAATGTCCCCAAAACAAAGGCAAACAGAACACGATTCAAACCCGAGAATTGTTCACAGGCAAGGCAATCAGAACCTGATCCCACAAAACTGGAGTCCTTTGCAAATGGTTGCCTTCAGCAGCCAGCACCGCCCACACCTTCCCTTTTTATTATGCAGCCCCAAGGGGTGGCTTCTCAATGCTTTCTCCTTCACCCTTGGAGTCGCCCCATTGCCTCCCTCTGTCCTGCTCTTCTTGCCTGTCGGCGTTTGCGAGTATCTATGGCCGTGGTGGCGAACCTATGGGACGCGTGCCACAGGTGGCACGCAGAGCCCTCTCTTGTGGGCACGCGAGCCGTCGCCCCAGTCCTAACCTTTCAACTGGGATTTATAAAACCTTTTCGCTTTAGGCCTCTGCCGTCGTGTGCAAAAAGATTCAATCAATCAATCAATTTCAACCTCTCGCTGGGAAAAAAAAGATCTGGCAAAGTTGGAATTGATTGATTGAACTTTTTAGTCCCAGCCAGTCTGCCGTAGCCACCGCAGCCACGCCCACCCAATGGGCCTATCCCACCCGGCACCCGACAATACATAAGTGGGTTTTGGGTTGCAGTTTGGACACTCGGTCTCTAAAAAGTTCGCCATCACTGGCCTATACATAGGTTGTATATAGCATGTTTAAATGTGCATTATGTATGTGTACGCTTTGAGAGCAAGCAACTAAATTTCAGTTTTAATGTGTGCCATTGTACCCACAGTAAAAAATGACAATCAAGATCTATCTATCTATCTATCTATCTATCTATCTATCTATCTATCTATCTATCTATCTATCATACTGACCACCCGTCACCCAATGATACATAAGTGAGTTTTAGGTTGCAGTTTGGGCACTCGGCCATCGCTGGTCTACGATGTCTTCCAGCTGTGAGTCCCCAGAGTCTGACTCAGCTTCCCAGAACAGCTGGGCCTCAGCCTGAGAACGAGGGAAAGGGCCAGGGTCTTCATCAGATTGGAAGTCCCGGCACTCATCAGAACCTCTGATGGCTCTCCAGGCCCCCCTCCCCTCCTCCTCCGATTCCCCAGACTAAACTGCCGGGTCCACTGGCTGGCACGGAATCACAACAGTTATAGACTTTTTCATTATTTCAACAAATCGCCCCCTCTACCTCTTGAGAACTGACCTGCTGGTACTGGGAGTATTTGATTGGGTCCTTCTCGAAGACTTCGTAAGTCTGGGACTCCAGGTTGTCCATCAAGGGCTATTGGGATCAAGAACCAAGGAGAGGCGTTGGAATCGGGGATAATCCACAGAAGGCAAGGAGCAAATTGGCAGAGCACAACTTCCCTCCTCAATATTTGAGATAATTTTGAATACAGGCAGTCCTCAACTTACGACCGATACATTTAGCCAACGTTTGTTGTGACAGCGGCCCAGGGGGAAAAAAACCGACCCTTTTTCACACTTAACGACGGTCGCAGCATCCCTGGGTTCACGTGATCCCAATTCAGACGCTTGGCAACTGGTTCGTATTTACGATGGTCGCGGCGTCCCGGCGACCTTCTGACGAGCAAAGTCAACAAGGGGGAAGCCAGATTCGCTTCCCAACCGGGTTACTAAGATGTCAACTGCAGGGATTCGCTTAGCAACCGCAGCCGGAAAGGTCGTAAAACGGGGCAATTCTCAAGAGTTGTCAAAAGCTGTCTCGCTCAGCAGTGGAACGTTTGGACTCAGTTGTGGCCGTAAATCGAGGACTACCTGTAATTAAGGCATCGTCAAGATTGAGCCGGTCTGATGCCTGCTAGCTTCTAACGCTGATCAACTTGCCGTAGGAAATCGGGGAGGGGTAGAAAGTGAAGGGAGGAAACAGAATTCATGGACCGCGAGAGCCTGCGAGAACACCAAGGTCACTAGCGCAGGTGCTCGAAGGAGAAGTGGATTGTTCCCATAACCAAAAGAAACATTACTATTGGACAATGTAAACACCCAGCAGGTGGAGCCAAAGGGAACCTACTGTTTAACTAAGCAAGCTTTTGCGCAGGAAAACCAGAGCTGGTTTTGCTTCTTCGGTTCCGAGACGGTGTATCCCATAAAGTTTTACCTTTGGGGCATTTTAATTGCCTTGCAGGATCCTTTCCTTTGGGGACATTCCGGACCCCAAATCTTTCTGAGGTTCGGTCCAACATGCCAAGAATGGAAGACTCACCTGCAACGGAGACTGCAGGTAATCTTCATAACCTTTTGCAAAAAGCTCATAAGCGGAAGGAGGTGGGCGATTCTGGCTGAGATACTCCAAGTATTGCAAGTAAGAGCAGAATTCCTTTCCCGGATGGTGGTGGGCTCCGGTGATGATGAACTGCACCTCAAGCTGAGTGAGGGGGAAAAAAATAAGAGGTTCACAGCTTCCAGCAAAAAATAAAATAAAATAAAAATGCATGATTAATATATATATATATGTATATGTATATGTATATGTATGTCATGCCAGCCACATGACCACGGAGACGTCCTCGGACAAGCGCTGGCTCTTCGGCTTTGAAACGGAGATGAGCACCGGCCCCTAGAGTCGGAAACAACTAGCACGCATTTGCGGGGGAACCTTTACCTTTTTTATATATACACACATACACACACACATACATACACACACACACACACACAAATACTGCTCACAAAAATAAAGGGAACACTTAAACAACACAATGAATAGTTTTGTGTTCACTTTATTTTTTTGAGCAGTATATTTATTTATTTAGATTTAGATTTATATATATGTGTGTGTGTATATATACACACACACACACACACACACGTGTGTGTGTGTGTGTGTGTGTGTGTGTGTGTGTGTGTGTAAAAGTAAAGGTTCCTCCCGCACATACTCTAGGGTCCGGTGCTCATCTCCGTTTCAAAGCCAAAGAGCCAGCGCTTGTCCAAGGACGTCTCCGTGGCCATGTGACCTTCTGATCAACAGGCTCAGTGTCCTAACCCACTAAGCCACCGTGTCCCATATATATATATATATATATATATATATATATATATATATATATATATATGTATGTATGTATGTATGTATGTATGTATGTAGGTATGTATGTAGGTATGTATGTATGTATGTAGGTATGTATGTATGTATGAAGGGACGCGGTGGCTCAGTGGGTTAGGACGCTGAGCTTGTCGATCAGAAGGTCGGCAGTTTGGCGGGTCGAATCCCGAGTGCCGCGTAACAGAGCAAGCGCCTGTTACTCGTCCCAGCTTCTGCCAACCTAGCAGTTCGAAAACACGTAAAAATGCAAGTAGAAAAATAGGGACCACTACGGTGGGAAGGTAACAGCGTTCCGTGTGCCTTTGGTGTCTAGTCATGCCGGCCACATGACCACGGAGACGTCCTCGGACAAGCGCTGGCTCTTCGGCTTTGAAACGGAGATGAGCACCGGCCCCTAGAGTCGGAAACGACTAGCACCCATGTGCGGGGGAACCTTTACCTTTACCTATATATATGTATGTATGTGTATATGTATATATGCATATGTGTGTGTGTATGTATGATGTATATATGTGTATATATATGTATATATGTATATGTATCTGTATATAAAAATAGATGCGGAGAAGCAATCAGAGCAAGGAGAAAAGATAAGAACAGCTTTAAGCAGAGACGGGAGGATTATTTCTGAGTCACGCAGGCCAATTAAGCGCCAGACTTCTTTTTTTTTTTCATTTGCCCAACTTTTTACTTTTAGCTTCAAAATAATTGTGGGACATATACAGTTAGTCCTCGATTTACGACCATTCATTTATGAGCCGTGGCAGCGCAGTGGTTAGAATGCAGTATTGCAGGCTAATTCTGCTGACTGCCAGGAGTTCGATCCTGACCGGCTCAAGGTTGACTCTGCCTTCCATCCTTCCGAGGTTGGTAAAATGAGGACCCAGATGGTTTTTGTGGGGGGGCGAGGGGGGGAGGACAGTAGGCTGACTCTGTAAGCCCCTTAGAGAGGGCTGTAAAGTGCTGTGAAGCGGTATATAAGTCTTAAGTGCTATTGCTATTTCTAAACAAAAAGTGGTATACATTATCAGCATTTATTTATTTTATTTATTTTATTTTATTTATTTTATTTATTTATTTAATTTTATTTTATTTATATACCGCCCTTTTCCCGAAGGACTCAGGGCGGTGAACAGGGCAAATGTATAAAATACAAAAAATACAAAAGTTAAAAGGAATTAAACATTTGCCTGTTCTGGAAAAGAGTTGAGAAAAACTGAAGGATGGATGGATGGATGGATGGATGGATGGATGGATAGATAGATAGTGTCTGTGTATACCGAAAAGAGGACAAACCCAACAGAGGTTGGGGGGAAAGACTTACTTTAAGCAGGCGAAAGATCAGACGCTGATGCATCTTAGAAAGAACAGGAAACCCTTTCTTATTGGTTAAGAAGATGCTGGTGGGTAGGATGGCTGCTTTGATTGGCTCGCCCAGCCAGCGGTCGATGACGTGGTTGGATGGCAGGTCTGGACCCACCTCCAGCGCTGCCAAGAAAGGGAACAGAAAGTTGATCAGCGGGAGGAAGCGAAACGGCGCGGGAACTTCTCGTCTCGGCACTTACCCACAGCCACACGCTTGTTGTAGTCGCACAATGTTCGGAAGCTGTGCCACCTGCAAAAAAGAAGGGAGCGAATTGGGGCACTCAAGAAAGACCGGCCTTGCCCATCTCTCTCTCTTTCCCTCTCTCTCTCCCACACTCCCTACCTACCTCTCTCCCTACCCCTCTCCCCCACATTCCCTCTTTCTCCCTCTCTCCCTCTCTCTTTCCCACTCCCTCTCCCACATTCCCTACCTCTCCCTTGCTCTCTCCCTCCGTCTCCCACACTCCCTACCTACCTCTCTCCCTCCACCTCTCCCCCACACTCCCTCTCTCTCCCTCCCCCACATTCCCTACCTACCTCTCCCTCGCTCCCTCTCTCTCTCCCTCCATCTCCCACACTCCATACCTACCTCTCCCTCCCCTTCTCTCCCTCCCTCTCCCCCACACTCCCTCTCCCTCCCTCTCCCACTCCCTCTCCCTCCCTCTCTCCCACATTCCCTCCCTCTCCCTCGCTCCTTCCCTCTCCCTCTGTTTCCCACACTCCCTACCTACCTCTCTCCCTCCCCCTCTCCCCCATACTCCCCCCCTCTCCCCCATACTCCCTCCCTCCCTCTCCCACTCCCTCTCTCCCTTCCTCCCCCACATTCCCTACCTACCTCTCTCTCTCCCTCCATCTCCCACACTCCCCCTCTCCCTCCCTCTCCCTCTCTCCCTTCCTCTCCCACATTTCTTTCCTACCTCTCCCTCGCTCCCTCCCTCTTCCTCCCTCTCCCTCCCTCTCTTCCACACTCTCTCCCTCCCTCTCTCTCCCTTTCCCTCCCTCCCTCCCTCTCTCTCTCTCCCACACTCCCTCCCCCCTCTATCTCTCTCTCTCCTTCCCTCCCTCTGTCTCTCTCTTTCGCCAGGAAGGGCTCACAAAATTAGCAGGTGTGGGGTGACAATCGCCAGGAGATGACTCACTAATTGGAATAATAAGCAATTCCCCACTTCACAATCCTCACAATAGTAACAGATTTGTTGTTTGTGTTTCAAAGCTGCCTAAAAGTAGCGCCTCGAGGCCGTTTCCTCTTACAGAGGAAACACTCAAAATAAATAAACAAAGCTGTCGCCTTACAACCCACAATGGTGCCCGAAATGTCGGCTGCTAAGTGAGACAGGCTGTTAAGTGAGTTTTTGCCAAATTTTACGACCTTTCCTGTCAAGTGAATCGCTGCGGTCATTAAGGTGATCAGACGGTTGTTAAATGAATCTGGCTTCCCCAGGGACTTTGCTTGTCAGGAGGGTGCAAAAAAAGGGATTAACATGACCCCGGGACAGTGCAACCGTCGTAACTATGAACCAGATGCCAAGTGTCTGAATGTTGAGTCTGGGGATGCTGCAATGGTCGTTAAGTGGGAAAAACGGTCCTAAGTTTGTTTTCAGTCACTAAACGAACTGTTGTTAAGTCAAGGACTAACCTGTACTGTCAAATAGGAACACGTGGTTTTTAAGAGAATAATCCAAGGCCACATTTGACTTGACTTCTCTCTTGAGATAAATTATATTATAGTGGTGAATTAACTGAATTCAGCACTTTATTTCGGATCCAGCGAGACTTATTCCTAGGAATGCAAGTAGTCCTCGCTTTATAACCGTTCGCTTAGCAACCGTTCAAAGTTGCAACGGCACTGAACAAAACTGACTTACAACCGGTCCTCGTGCTTACGACGGTTGCAGCATCTTATGTGATTGCCATTTGCGCCCTCCCTAGCTGGCTTCCGACAAGGAAAGTCAATGGGGGAAGTTGGATCCGCTAAACAACAGTGTGATTCGCTTACCGGCCGTGCGAAAAAGAAGCCACAAAATTGGGTGCGACTCAACTTTGCCTAGAACCAGAAATTCTGGTTTCCCAGCTGTGGCCGTAAGTCGGGGACTACCTCTACAACTCGGTAGCTATTTGAAGTTCTTGAGAAACTTAATTTAACGGTTTGATTCGTCCCATGCAAGTAGTCCTCGACTTACAACCGTTCATTTAGTGACCATTCAAAGTTGAAATGGCACTGAAAAAGTGCCGTTTTCCACACTTACGACCTCTGCGGGATCCTGATGATCACGTGACCAAAATCCAGATGCCTGGCAGCCGATTTTCTATCTGTGACGGTCGTTGCAGCGTACCACGGTCACGTGGTTCCCCCTTTTGCGACCTCCTGACCAGCCAAGTCAACGGGGGAAGCCGGATTCGCTTAACGACCGGGTTACTTTTTTATTATTTTTTATTATTAATCATTTTTAATACTCCATGATTTTACTTTTTTATGAAAGCTCCAAGCACATGGATGACATATCATGTTCCCTTCCCTTCAGACAAACCTTTCCATACTGGCGTAGGAGTTATCAGCCAGTGGAACAGGCTGCCATACAAAGTGGTGCTATATTCTTCCTTGGAGGTGTTCAAAGAGGAACCTAAAAACATATTTATTTGAACAAGCCGGCCTGGTCTGATGGGTTTAGGGGTATTTTAATGTTATTGTATTAATGTATTGAATTGGGCTGTAATATTTAATATTTTTTAATTTTTGTATGTTGTATTTTATTGTATTGCCCTGTATACTGCCGAGAGTCCTTCGGGAGAAGGGCAGTATAGAAATTAAATTATTATTATTATTATTATTATTATTATTATTATTATTATTATTATTATTATTATTATTATTTTATTATAATTATTTATTATTATTATTATTATTTTATTATAATTATTTATTATTATTATTATTATTATTATTATTATTATTATTATTATTTGATTATCCACTGCAGTGATTCACTTAACCCCGGTGGCAGGAAACGTAAAAACGGAGCAAAACTCACTCAAAACAGCAGAAATTCTGGGCCCCAACCGTGCTCGTTGAATCGAGAACAATCTCGGCAGCTGAGTAGCTACTCAAACCCGCTTGAGCAACTTGATTTGATCGCTCAGTTCATCTCGTATTTCAAACATCGGCCAAACTTCCCTGGAAGAAAGACTTTTTTCTCACTTACCACTGCCAGGTCTTCTCCTCGCCCACGCAGTCGTCTTCCCCGGCCTGCAGGGCCTCGTTTTCAATCACATCATCTCTCAGATCTTCTGGGGCCAACAGCGGCACTCGCATCCAGAACTGGCGCGGGAGAAAGAAAAGGAGCCTTAAGTCTGCGGTGGATAGGTTTACACGTGTATGAATAATGCAGAGAATAACGAGAGTTGGAAGGGACCTTGGAGGTCTTCTAGCCCAACCCCCTGCTCAGGCAGGAGACCCTAGACCAGGGCTCTTCAAACTTGGCCCTTTTGTGACTTGTGGATTTCAACTCCCGGAATTCCTCAGCCAGGCACGCCGGCTGAGGAATTCTGGGAGTTGAAGTCCACAAGTCACAAAAGGGCCAAGTTTGAAGAGCCCTGCTTGTGGACTTCAACTCCCAGAATTCCTCAGCCGGCACGGCTCAGCTTGGAAAACTCTCCCTTTTCCCTCAGCGTGGCTGGCTCAGGAATTCTGGGAGTTGAAGTCCACGAGTCATAAAAGAGCCAAGGTTGCCTACCCCTGCTCTAAGAGTAATTGTCACATCCCTTGAAGTTATTTCTTGCTAAGATCGTCCCTGCTTTTGCTCGATGAGAAGAGAAAATAAATGTAAATTTAAATAGGAAGGAAACGACGTTATCAGCTCGGGCACCGTAGACGTTGTGCGGGTCTCTGGTTGTGGTGACATCTTATCTGAGACAGACGACAGATATCTCGCTGGACGTACCATGGAGGTGTGGTGGCCGGTATGGATGTGGTTACACAGGACACGTGCCAAGTTGGGGTGGTCCGCCTGGGTCAAGGGAATCAGGAAAGCGGGGAGGCCTAAATAAGCCCCGAAGTTCAGCTCCTCCAGCATGGCCTGCAATGGAAAAAAAAAAAATCAGAGATATTAAGATGACAGCTTGCAGTCCTGCACACTCTCCTGGATTTACAAGCCTTCGTTGAGCCACCGCTCAAAGTTGCCACGGGTGACCTAGGACCAGTGTTTCACCCTTATGACCGTTGCAGCATCCCCCACGGTCACGTGATCAACATTCAGAGGGCTTGGCAACTTGACTCGTATTTACGACGGTCGCAGCAGTCTCCCCGCGTCACGCGATCCCCTTTGGCGACCTTCTGACAAGCAAAGTCGGGGGGGGGGGAGCCGGATTCGGTGAACAACCCGGCAACTAATTTAACCACTGCAGTGATTCGCTTAACAACGGTGGCAAGAAGTGGTTTTGGCCAGAAACTGGAAGTAAATGCTGGTTTCTGGCAAATAAATAAATAAATAAATAAATAAATCGACACCGCGTTCATGTGAAGGCGTCGGCCGTACATCAAGGACCACCTGTATGCCTCCAATTCACTAATCCGGGGGTCTTCAAACTTGACAGCTTTAAGACATGTGGACTTCAGCTCCCAGAATTCCCTAGCCAGCCAATTGCCAACTTTTAAGACTAGTGGACTTCAACTCCCAGAATTCCCCAGCCAGCAAACTGCCAACTTTAAGACTAGTGAACTTCAACTCCCAGAATTCCTCAGCGAGCAAATCGCCAACTTTAAGACTAGTGGACTTCAACTCCCAGAATTCCCCAGCGAGCAAATCGCCAACTTTAAGACTAGTGGACTTCAACTCCCAGAATTCCCCAGCGAGCAAATCGCCAACTTTAAGACTAGTGGACTTCAACTCCCAGAATTCGCCAGCCAGCTGGCTGGGGAATTCTGGGAGTTGAAGTCCACTAGTCTTAAAAGTTCCCAAATTTGGAGATTCCCTTCTCTAAACTACTGTTTACAGTAGCTCTGAAGTGACTACAGCCATCATCTGTCAAAATAATTGTTTCTGACGCAAAATTAAATCCAGACTACATGTTCCCATCCTTTCCCATGCATTCTGTAACTGATTCTGAATCCATGGATTCAGAAGACTAGCCCAGTAAATTATATTCTCCGAGGTTATTCTTCGCTTCTTGTTGCCACCATACAAAAAAATGTGTCTGCATTACCGAAGCATCCACGATACGTCTTCCCTTGCCAAGGTCACTCACCGCCTCCGAATTCCTGCGAACTTTCTCCAGTTCGGAATCTGCCCGGATCCACGGCGATAGTTTTCCCACAATCAGCGTGTTCCAGTCTAAGGAGGAACAAGGTATTGGGTACGTTCGCACAAACATGGAAGTTGGTTTATGCTGGGAATGGTGTAGGCAGGTTAAAACCACCCAAATCACATGCTAGAAAAATCTGACTCGTAACAATGAATAATATCTGCGCCAAACCGACTTAATTAAGGATTCACCAGGAATTAAGCAATTCCACTATTTTCTCATTTTTAGTTTTTTTTGTTCGTGGTAGCACAAAACAGGCCAGGATTGTGTGTAAGTGAAGTTAGAAAAACAGAAAAGCCTTAATTAAGCTTCCCGGATCTCCAGGTACGTTTTTATAAATTACAGGTGAGCTGGGTGACTCTGGACCAATCAGAAGGAGATAGTGAGTTCTAGTCCCGCCTTAGGCACGCAAGCCAGCTGGGTGACTCTGGACCAATCAAAAGGAGACGGTGAGTTCTAGTCCCGCCTTAGGCACGCAAGCCACCTGAGTGACTTTGGGCCAATCACAAGATCATCTAGTCCCGCCTTAGGCACGAAAACCGGCTGGGTGACTTTGGTCCAATCACCAGGAGATGGTGAGTTCTAGTCCCGCCTTAGGCATGAAAGCCAGCTGGGTGAATTTGGGCCAGTCCCTCAACCCACCTCACAGGGTTGTTGTTGGAGGATGTGTTTGCAGCCTTGAGTTATTTGTGAAAATAATAAAGGCGGGATATGAATGAATGAACGAACGAATAATGAAAGAACATCCTGCAATTTTTTTGACCTCTATGTTTAGGGACATTAAGTGAAATCAAGTTTCCTGACGTTCTCACCTCTCCCGGAGAGTAATAGATCAGAGCGAGTCTGCGGTCCTGGTCGGTGTTTAGCTGGCTCCTGGAAAAATTCTCTTTTGTAGCGAGGATGGAAAATCGGCATGCAGAGAAAATCAAATCTACGGAATAGGTGGGGAGGGAGGGGGGAAAAAACCAAACAAACAGGCATGTGAAGACCCCGATGTTGGAAGACACAACGTGGCTGGCGGCATTTCCACAACAGACCCAACTGCAAACGAGTCAGCTACATTTTAGCTTAATGAGACTTTCAAAATGATAATAGTTTCTCAACCTTGGCCGCTTGAAGATGAGTGGACTTCAATTCTTAGAATTCCCTAGCCAGCCATGGTCTACACATCTTCAAGCAGCCAAGGTTGAGAAACACTGATATGTGATAACAAAGATGCATTGTGAAAAAAACCTTCCTTGACTAAGCCAAGGCTCTTCAAACTTGGCCCTTTGATGACTTGTGGACTTCAACTTCCAGAATTCCTCAGCCAGACACGCTGGCTGAGGAATTCTGGGAGCTGAAGTCCACAAGTCATCAAAGGGCCAAGTTTGAAGACCCCAGCTTGTGGACTTCAACTCCCAGAATTCCTTAGATAGCCAGGGCTGGCTGAGGAATTCTGGGAATTGAAGTCCACAAGCAGGGGTCATCAAAGGGCCAAGTTTGAAGACCCCTGCTTGTGGACTTCAACTCCCAGAATTCCTTAGACAGCCAGGGCTGGCTGAGGAATTCTGGGAGTTGAAGTCCACAAGTCATCAAAGGGCCAGGTTTGAAGACCCCCTGGACTAAGCCTTGGATAAGAACACTTCTGAATCTTCTACAGGTAGGCCTTGACTTGTGACCGTCATGGAGACTGGAATTTCTGTCGTATCTCATGACAGTCATAAGTCAAAGCATCCACATGACTTGGCTGATTTGATTATTTCTCTAGTGGTTGTTAAAAGAACATGGCAGTCAAAAAGCAAACCCCAATGGACCTCGGAGGTCTTCTAGTCCAACCCCTTGCTCAGGCAGGAGACCCCTATACCATTTCAGACAGGTGGCTTCCATTCTCTTCTTAAAAACTTCCAGTGTTGGAGCATCCATAACTTCTGGTGGCAAGTTGTTTCACTGGTTAATTGTTCTCACTGTCAGGAAATTTCTCCTCAGTTCTAGGTTGCTTCTCTCCTTGACTAGTTTCCATCTGTTGCTTCTTGTCCTGCCTTCGGGTGCTTTGAAGGATAGCTTGACACCCCCCCTTTTTTTGTGGCAGCCCCCTCAAGTATTGGAAGACTGCTATCATGTCTCCCCTAGTCCTTCTTTTCAGTAAACTAGACATACCCAATTCCAGTTCTTTATAGAAGTTGTGAATGCTCCAACACTGGAAGTTTTTAAGAAGAGACTGGACAACCATTTGCCTGAAACGGTATAGGCTTTCCTGCCTGAGGAGGGGGTTGGACTAGATGACCTCCGAGGTCCCTTCCAACTCTATTATTATTATTATTATTATTATTATTATTATTATTATTATTATTATTATTATTATTATTATTATTATATTGTTGTTGTTCTTATTGTTGTTCTTATTATTATTATTATTATTATTATAATCATTGTTATATATATAGAAGGGACGCAGTGGCTCAGTGGGTTAGGACGCTGAGCTTGTCGATCAGAAGGTCGGCAGTTTGGCGGGTCGAATCCCGAGTGCCGCGTAACAGAGTGAGCGCCTGTTACTCGTCCCAGCTTCTGCCAACCTAGCAGTTCAAAAGCACGTAAAAATGCAAGTAGAAAAATTGGGACCACTACGGTGGGAAGGTAACAGCGTTCCATGCGCCTTTGGCGTCTAGTCATACCGGCCACATGACCACGGAGACGTCCTTGGACAAGCGCTGGCTCTTAGGCTTTGAAACGGAGATGAGCACCGGCCCCTAGAGTCAGAAACGACTAGCACGTGTGTGCGGGGGAACCTTTACCTTTTAGTTATTATATATATCTTAGACTCCAGCCCCCTAATCATCTTTGTTGTTCTTCTCTGCACTCTTTCCAGAGTCTCAAAAAGGTCTTTTTTTAACATCGTGGCCACCAAAACTGGATGCCGAATTCCATGGCTGGCCTTACCCAACTAAAGCACCCCACCATTCTCCCTGATGGATTTCTTCTGCCGTGTACGGTCATTTCTCGTACCGAGGGCCATCTGACCTGCTGAGCTGTGAAATGTTAATTTCCCCACAGCGCGTTATTCGCCACTGCGCTGTCTCCTCCTTTCTAATGGCTGTTATTATTTGCACCGTGCCCGTTTCAGTTCTGCCGATCGGAACTGTAAAGCCTCTCTGAGCATTTTGTATTAATGGACAGATGGCGTAACGTTCATTCTAATCAGAGCAATCAGACAATCCTGATCGACATGCATTTACCAATATTTTTTTTAAAAAAAAATAAATAAATCTCCGAATGAAATACGGGTAACTCAGAACAGCTCAAATCCCGTATCCTTTTTTTTTTTTTTTTGGAAAAAATATCATTAAGAGTGACAATGACGCTCATCTCCAAAGCAGTTTTTTTTTAAAAAAAGATTCTTTTTCTTTTTTTGTTTTACGATAGCTCTTAAGACGCCTGGAACTGCCTCCAGACAAATGTTTATCCGCCGGAATTGTTTTGTTTTTCTGCTAACGGGCGGCCAAAATGCCTCAGATAAAAGATTTACGGACTGTAATTCCCAAATGTTTTCCGTCGGCTCCTCGAGGTGCCCTAAGATGTGGCTTTTTTTTGCTGAATCGAGAGTTGATCACAGCCACCCCGCTGCAAATGCACCCTGCACATTTTTTGGGGGGGAGATTACACTAAAAAAGAACGAGGGGGGGGGGGGACAACGGCCAGATGGACCGAAGAACTGGGCAGCCCAGGAAAGATTGCACAACTGCAAGGATCCGAAAGAGATAAGGAATCCAGGCTTTGAAATGGAATGTCAAATGCGAGAGTTTTGGGCTGCATCTCTGGAGCGAATCAGCCGCAACTGAAGTTGCAGATCACTGCTGGCCTCCGTGCCCAACAGGAACCCCCCCCCCACAAAGTGGACTTTGGGCCGTGGCTAGAACAACGAAACCAAACTCGGAGGGAGGGAGGAAAGAAGGTAAAAAAAGAGGAAGGAGAGAAAGAGGAAGGGAGGGGAGGAAGGTGAGAGACAAAAGAAAATAGGAAAGAAGGAGGGAGGGAGGGAGATGAGGAAGAAAAGAAGATAGAAAAGTGGAAGGAGAGGGAGGGAGGGAGGAAAGAAGGTAAAAAAAGAGGAAGGAGAGAAGGGAGAAGGGAGGGAAGGAGGAAGATGAGAAGAAAAAGAACATAGGAAAGAGGGAGGAAAGAAGAGGAGAAAGGAAGATAGAAAAGTAAAGGGAGAGAGGGAGAGTAGAAGAAAGGAAGGGAGGGAGGAAGATGAGAGACCAAAGAACAGAGAAGGGAGAGAGGAAGACGAGAAAACTAGGCAGAAAGAAGGGAAGGAGGAAGTTGAGACGGAAAAGAAATGAAAAGAGGGAGAAAGGAAGGGAGGAAGGAGAGAGAGAAAACAAGATAGAAAAGAGGAAGGAAAGAAGGGGAGGGAGGGAGGGAGGGGGCGAAGGAAGAATTTCATCTGCAAAAATCCGATCTGGCAACGGACTCCTGGAAATGCAGCTTGCCAATCACTCTATGACTGCAACACACTCACAACACGTTTACTGAATTCACCCTGGTGCCTAAAGCGTTAATAATAATAATAATAATAATAATAATAATAATAATAATAATAATAATAATAATAATGAGGAGGAGGAGGAGGAGGAGGAGGAGGAGGAGGAGGAGAAGAAGAAGAAGAAGAAGAAGAAGAAGAAGAAGAAGAAGAAGAAGAAGAAGAAGTTGGAAGGGACCTTGGAGGTCATCTAGTCCAACCCCCTGCTCAGGCAGGAAACCCTATACCATTTCAGACAAATGGCTGGCCAGTCTCTTCTTAAAAACTTCCAGTGTTGGAGCATTCACCACTTCTGGAGGCAGGTTGTTCCGCTGGTTAATTGTTCTAACTGTCAGGAAGTTTCTCCTTAGTTCTAGGTTGCTTCTCTCCTTGACTAGTTTCCATCCGTTGCTTCTTGTCCTGCTTTCAGGTGCTTTGAAGAATAGCTTGACTCCCTCTTCTTTGGGGCAGCCCCTGAGATACTGGAACACTGCTATCATGTCCCCCCCTCGTCCTTCTCTTCCTTAAACTACACATACCCAATTCCAGCAAACGTTCCCGATATGTTTTAGCCTCCAGTCCCCCGATCATCTTTGTTGCTCTTCTCTGCACTCTTTCTAGAGTCTCGACATCTTTTTTACATCGTGGTGACCAAAACTGGATGCAGTATTCCAGGTGTGGCCTTACAAAGAGGTGGGAGTTGATACAACACGTTAAGACCCTCACCAGCCTTCTTACATGGATCTCCAAAAGGCCATTTTATCCCAAAAAGATTTTGAATAGAAAGAATAATATATTCCCCCTATGATAATATATTATTATTATAACTATTGCTATTATTATTACTATTATTATTATTATATTACTACTACTACTTATCCCCTAAGGCAGGGGTCTTCAAACTTGGCAACTTTTAAGACTTGTGGACTTCAACTCCCAGAATTCCTCAGCCAGCCCTGAGGGCTGGCTGAGGAATTCTGGGAGTTGAAGTCCACAAAGTTGCCAAGTTTGAACAGCCCTGCCCTAAGGTGAGGACGACGTTTAGTCCTATAAGTTTCTACAGCACTATTTCTCAACCTCGGCAGCAAGGCTGGCTGGAGCATGCTGGGAGTTGAAGTCCACACATTTTCCAACTTGCCACAGTTGAGAAACGTTGTTCTGGAAGTTTCTACGCGCTTGGTTTTGGTTTTTTTTTTCCTGGAAGGCCTTTTGAGAGTTGATTCGGTGTAGGCCTTGGACGCAAGAAATGGCGCTGCTTATTCAACCGTACGCTGTTAATTCAGGGAGACCTCCGCTTGCCACAATCCATTTAGGGACCATTCCAAGTTACAACGGCCCTGAAAAAAAGTTTGACTTGGGACCGTTTTTCACACTTATGACCAGCGCAGCACCCCTCCCCCCAGGGTCAAAATTCAGATGCTGGGTAACTGGCTCACACTTATGACCGCTGCTGTGTCCCAAGGTCACTCGATTCGCCTTTTGCGACCTTCTGACAAGCAAAGCCAATGGGGAAGCCAGATTCACTTAACAACTGGATTACTAATCTATCCACCTGCAGGGATCCGCTTTAACCCCTCTGGCAAGGAAGGTTGTAAAATGGGGCAAAATTCACTTTAACAAAGGTCTCACTTAACAACTGGGGCTCCACTGTGGTCATAAACTGAGGACGACCCGCCTTACGTTGCTGCTTTGAATTTCGCACGCCACTTACGAGTTCATTTTGAGGTTCAGCAGCCAATCCGAGTCATAACTAATTGCCTTTTCTAATTTTTAAGTGCACAACTCTTATCTCCGTTAAATTATAAATCCATTTTGGCTCTGGCCCCCTTTTTTCAGCCACCACCAGAGTTAAAATCTGATATTGGAAATGTCTTTGCCCTGCTGTTGACCTAATCAATCGGTGCAATTTCCTCTTACAGCAACATAAATTTGCAGTGGGAGCTATCAACCATTTTATCTTTTGGCTGATCACCCTAGCCCTCCTCCTCACTGGGCAAAGATAGCATAAGACGGCCAACATAAGCAGACACCATTGGTGTCTGGAACTCACTGATCTCCTTCTCTCTCTTTTCTCTAACCCAGAATCACCCTCTGAGAACAGTTTACAGGAACCAGGTATGGCCAGTCTAATGAATAGAAGGGTGCGAGGGGAGACAGGATAGCCGTCTTCCAGTATTTGAGGGGCTGTCAGTGAGAGGAAGGGGGTCAACCTACTCTCCAAAGGTCTTGAGGGAAGGACAAGAAGTAATGGATGGAAGCTTATCATGAAGAGGTCCAACCTAGAAAATAAGGAGAAATTTCCTGACGGGGAAAAAAAAATCAGCGGAATGGCTTTCTTTCAGAAGTTGTGGATGCTGCACCATTGAAGGTTTTTAAGATTAGACAACCGCTTTGTCCAGGATGGTATAGGACCTCCTACTTAGGTAGGGGGTTAGACTAGAAGACCTCTAAGGTCCCTTCCAACTGTTTTTCTGTATTATAGCAGAACATGATTTTTCCTGGCAAATCTACTTAAATACACAATGATGATAGATAGATAGATAGATAGATAGATAGATAGATAGATAGATAGATAGATAATTACACAGACACAGTGGTACCTTGGTACTCAACTGCTTTGAAACTCATCCAATTTAGTACTCAGTGCATTTTGATGCTAAAAAATTTGTCCCGGTACTCATAATTTGTTTGGTACTCAACGCACAAGCTAGAACTTCTCGGTGTTGGATGCCTTGTGGTTCACTATATCATTCCTTACAGGAAAAATTTGCTTGGTACTCACTGTGAGGATAGGGATAGAATATGGAAGTGACCTTAGAGGTCCTTTAGTCCAGTGCCCTGCTCAAGCAGGAGAACCTATACCATTTCAGACAAGTGATTGTCTAGTCTCTTCTTAAAACCCTCCAGTGATGGAGCGCCCACGATTTCTGAAGGCAAGCTGTTCCACTAGTTAATTGTCCTCACTGTTAGGAAGAGCCTTGGTGGAGCAGTGGGCTAATGCCTCCTTAAGTAACACCAGCTGCCTGCCATTAGTGCAGGTTCGAGTCCCACCAGGCTCAAGGTTGACTCAGCCTTCCATCTTTCCGAGGTAGGTAAAATGAGGACCCAGATTGTTGGGGGCAATAAGCTGACTTTGTAATAATGCCGCTTGTGGGGGGCCGAAAGCCCTAATAATCAGGCATATACATAGGATGAAGGCTATTGCTAAGCACATTGATTTGTGCTTAGACTGTAAGCCACCCTGAGTCTTCGGAGAAGGGCGGGATATAAATGGGAATTTTTAAAAAAAGTTTCTCCTTCATTCCAGTTGCTTCTCTCCTTGACTAGTTGCCATCCATTGTTTCTTGTCCTGCCTTCAGGTGCTTTGGAGAATAGGTTAACCCACTTATTCTTTGTGGTAACCCCTCAAATACTGGAATACCGCTATCAGATTCCTCCTACTTTTTTTTCTCTAGGCTGGCCATACTCAAATCCTTCAGCCGTTCTTCAATTAACAATGAGTTCCAAAGTACCACTATAAATAGATAATGAATGGATGGATGAATGGAGGATAGAGGAGGGATGGACTGATAGATAAAACCTAGCAAGCTTTTTTTCGATCTCATTTTTGTCTTCCGAGGCAACTGTCACGGATCAGATGAACAACATAGAAGTTTGGTAAGTAAGTAAATTAAAAAAAAACTAAATCCATTTCAGCCTTACGGGTGTTATCTCACAACTGCATCTTCAACTCTCTAATATTTAAAATTGAATTTGAATTTTATTGAATTTATATACCGCCCTTTCCCGTAGGAAAAGTACCAGTATCCATCCCAGTCAACATTTCCCACCAATTTTGGAGGGAGCACTCTGGGAGATACATTTGTGAGACAGACACACAAAAACACACACAATACCCCCCCCCCCTGACTGTATTAGAATAACTCAGCTGAAGATCTCGCCACTTTAAAAACAAAAATGTTAGCCTCACTTCCAGGTGGACTACAACTCCCATCATGCCACGCTTTCTGGCAATGATGGGAGCTGTACTCCTAGTAGGTCTTATGGGGTGGGGGTCGATCTGGGGTCAGAGGTCATCCCAGGGGTGAAGATTACGGCCTTCAAGCCGGCCCGTGCCCTCCCCCTTCCCTCAAGTGACCCCAGGTAGGGGTCAGAGGTCATCCTGGCCCGAACGCCGCAGGTCAAAGGTCGCTGGCGGAGCACGTGGCTCTCCTCACCCTTGTCTAGCAACCGCCCCCAGGGTGCCCGCCACTTCTGGGACGCAGCTCAGGTCTCTCCCGCAGGAGACCCGAGCCACGCCGGCTGTCCCCGGCCCCACCGCGGGCGAGGCCGCCGCCGCCGCCGCCGCCATCGCCGCCGCCGTAGACGCCGCCATGGCACGCCGCACAGGGATCCAAGAGCCGGCTAGCCACGCCCCCTCCCTTCCTCGGACCGAACCCGCCAATCACGAGAGGCCGAAGCCGGGGCGGAGCCAGCGTGCGCCATGAGGAACCAATTAGAATCCACGCCGGGCCGCGGCTGGGGGGGGGGAGCGAGGCTTCCTAACTTGAGAAGGTGGGGAAAAAAAGCCATTTCCCATCATGCCTCTGGAAAGAGAACAAGCCCGGCTCTCTGTCTTGAGAGAATAGGGCTTTCCCGCTGTTGAGTTTCTATGAGGACTACATAGACCACAGTGCATTGCTCCCTACCCAACCGTAGAACTACACTTCCCAAGATGCACCGGTGTACCGACCAGAGCTTTGGGAGAAGCGCGGGCTCCCCTACTACAGTGGTGTATAAAGAAGATACTATAAACCCGCTGGTATGTCTGAGGGCCAGTGGCGCAATGGATAACGCGTCTGACTACGGATCAGAAGATTCTAGGTTCGACTCCTGGCTGGCTCGATTCAGACTTATGTTTTTTTTGTTTGGTCTTTATTAAAAAAATAAAGAAAAAAGCTGTATTTTCAATGCTTTGACTGTTTTTTTTCTTTTTTGTCTTGGTTTTTTTTTTGAGTTTTGAGTAACTTTGTTCTGATAGATGCAGACAGATATAGATATGACACGACACAAATATATATACATATACATATATATATGACATATATATATATATCACACACACATATATGACATATATATATATATATATATATATATATATATATATATATATACATATATATATGACATATGTATAACACACACACATACATACACACACACACACACACACACACATATATATATATATATGACATATATGTGGCATTTCCCAAATTTGAATTAAATACGAATCCTTTTTTTTTCAAATCAGAGGTTTTTTTTCAGAATCCTATGCAGGGTATGGAATTGTTCATATTCTCCAAAGCACCTGAAGGCAGAAGAAGCAGCAATGAATGCAAACTAATCACAGAGATCCAAGCTAGAACTAAGGAGAAATTTCCTAACAGTGAGAACAATTAATCAGTGAACTTCAGAAGTTGTGGGTGCTCCAAGACTGGAGATTTTAAAGAAGAGATTGGACAGCCATTAATCTGAAATGTTACAGAGTCTCATGTATGAGCAGGGGGTTGGACTAGATGACCTCCAAGGTCCCTTTATTTATTTATTTATTGATGGGATTTATATCCCGCCCTATCTCCTGAAGGACTCAGGGCGGCTCACAATACAACATATAATAAGTACATAAATCAAGATAAAATGAAAATTGAGAACATCAGTGCAATAAAAATTAGAGAATTTTAAAATGAATTAAAAATACTAAATATAAATTAATTGAAATGCCTGTCAGTCTAGGTCAGCTTGGTGGAACAGGTGTGTTTTGAGGCCGCGGCGAAAGGATTGGAGGTTTTGGGCTATCCGAAGCTCAGGGGGGAGCTGATTCCATAGGGTTGGTGCTCCCACAGAGAAGGCCCTCCCCCTGGGGGTCGCCAGCCGACATTGCCTAGCTGACGGTACCCTGAGGAGGCCTTCTCTGTGTGAGCGTACTGGACGATGGGAATTTGTTCCCGGCAGCAGATGGTCCTGCAAGTATCCCGGACCTAAGCCATGTAGGGCTTTAAAGGTAAGTACCAGCACCTTAAATCTCACCCGGAGGGCAACTGGTAGCCAATGCAGCTCACGCAGGAGGGGTGTAATATGGGAGTATCGGGAAGCTCCCATCACAACCCGTGCAGCTGCATTCTGCACCAGCTGAAGCCTCCGGGTGGTCTTCAAGGGCAGCCCCATGTAGAGAGCATTACAGTAATCAATACGGGAGGTAACGAGTGCGTGGGTGACTGTACGTAGGGCATCTCGGTCCAAAAAGGGGCGCAATTGGTATATAAGACGAATCTGGGCAAATGCCCCCCTAGCCACGGTTCCAATGTGATCTTCAAAACTGAGTCGTGAATCTAGGAGGACGCCCAGATTGCGTGCTTTATCAATGGGAGGTAACATCTCTCCTCCTATAGTCAGAGATGGAACCTCTTGGACTAAACGAGATGACGGTATGTACAGCCACTCAGTCTTGGCCGGGTTGAGTCGAAGCCTGTTTTCTCCCATCCAAATCTGTACCGCTTCCAGACAACGGGACATCACATCAAGGGCATCACTGGGTTGGTTCCCACTCTGTTATTCCTCCTCCTCCTTCTTCTGCCTGTTAGTGTTTATTAACACTAACAAATTTCATTGCTGGAAAAGCGGATTTTGCTTCATCCTCTTAGTTTTAAGTCCTACTGGCGGAAAAGCTTCATTTATAACGCAAAGCTTTGCTCTCACCACTAAGAAGTTATAACTTTTAATTAGCACATTTTTTTTAAAAAAAAAGAGAAATTGCAAGACTTTAGCCAAGGTCAAGAAATTAATTCTGGTGATTATGGGAAGTTGCTTAAGTGACATTCTGCAAAATCTCACAAGCCTGATTTATTGACCGATCGATCAATAAAATGTCTAGAGTAGATTTTCAAGGTTATTTTCCTACCGGAGTGCCAGACTGCTGTCATTCAACAGCAGGCAAAGAAGGAAAGATTTGTTTCAAAATGTGGAGTTCTGTTTAAGGACAAAATTCATTCAGATACTTCTGATTTTTTTATCACTACACCAGGGTGATCCAAGGGCCCTTGCGAGTCACCCCCAAACACTTCAGCTTTGCAAAATCAAAATTTGCCAGCCTACATTGAAAAATAATACAATATCAAGATTCATTTATTTATATTTTGCATTACTTACCCACCTTATCTCCCTCCCACTGAATAATTGTGAGACACAGTAATAGCAGCAGATGCATGTTTTAGTGTTTAATACGGTAAATATCAATAAATTTAACCCATGCCATGAAAAGTGCTTTTGGGATAGTCTGCGATTTAAAGTTGAAAGGAAAAAAAAAAGATTCAAACATTGCACAGTGCTTTGTCTCTTCATCTGGAGTGCCATTTAAAAAAATAATAATACAAAATTAAGTACAACAGATTCCACAGCTTGAAAACCTGTCGTGGTACAATCTATCCCAACTCAAGTCCTCTCTATACAAATTCGGACTTCAATTCCCAGAATCCTCTAAGCATCCATGCTGCCTGGGGAATTCTGGGAGTTGTTTTATTCCCTGTGGAGAGAATATGGACTGGGAAAAAGTGCTTTAATACCGGGATATGTTATAGAATTCCCTTTCTAGCAGACAAGCCAAATGCTGGGACGTCACCTTAGCTATAATTTAATTAAGGCAATTTTGTGTGTCTCCATTTGCGTGTCTCCTGGACCACTGTTCACAACCAGGAACGGTGGGTGGGCCCCAAAAGGTTGTGTATGTTTATCAAGCGAAGAACTGGGAATGAATTTGAAGAACTGGCAAACACCCTGCCAGTTTGTCAGGATAATGATTTAACAGCTAAATAGCTTATGTAAAGATGTAGTGCAGGGGTGTCAAACTGCTGGCCCGCAGGCCGGACGCGTCACAATGAAACCACGCCCGATACATCGTGCAACGTCACAAGTTTGACATGCCTGATCAAGTGTAATGTGGATGATGCAATAATAGGAATGACTCAGCAGGTGTGTGTATCCCTTTAAGAGTCTGAGTATAAAAGGGAAGTTTTTTGCTGGAATCTTTCTCCCTTTGTCCTTTGACTGCTGTAATTGCGGTGTATTGGAGTCTGCTGTTTCACCATGTGAATGTACTTTGTTCCTAGTGTATATTTGTAGATAGTGTGCAATATAAGCCACATTTAATACAAACCACCAGGGCTTATTTTGTCATAAAACGCTCAGAATGGGGTTCCGGCACCCTTTTTGGATGGAACCTTGTAGGGTAGGCAAGGCGGGTTGTATGACATGTGTGAGTTCTGGCACCTTTTTCTTTTAGAAAAAAAGCACTGGAAACCACCGTTTACTGTATTTACTCCTGGGTTACCTCAGCGCAATGACTGTGCATGCTCTGACAGTTTTCCTCAACTGTGGGATGTGGACTTCAACTCCCAGAATTCCCCAGCGAGCAACGCTGGCTGGAGAATTCTGGGAGTTGAAGCCCATAACCTGAGAAACACTGTTCTGCGCTAAATAAAGCAGCATTTCCCCCCCCCCAGACTTCTGCATTAAGCCAAGAAGGCAGACATGTTAGGTTAAATCAGGGTTTCTCAAAGCTGGTTAACTTTAGCACATGTGGATTTCAGCTCCCAGAATTCCTCAGCCAGCCATGTCTCTCTGTCTTAAAAGTTGCCACCTTTGAGAAACACCCAACTTAGATCTTTGCATCCTTGACTCTTGGAAGGTTTTGGCAATGCGAAACAAGGATTTCAAAATTATCTCCCTTGTCTTGTGGCAAAGAGGGCAGGCAGGAAGAAGAAAGCAATCCGGACATTTCAAATTTTATTCTGTGATATTTATTGTGCGCTGTTTCGATTTTCTGCAAATCATGTGCGGGCAGTGGCCATTCTCGCCGCCTCCTCAGTCTTCGCTGAATTTGGTCAGCACCCACCGGCGGTTCTGAATGATTTCTTGCAACTGCGTGTATTCTTTGACTAACTCCTCAAATTCCGGCCCCAGGGTCTCGTAATTCGAAAGGATACCGCGGGAAGTGGCCAGATCTAGCTCTTCTTGGCTCAGGCTGGCCTGCAGTTTGTCCCTGGAGAAGAATTAAAAAGAGCCAGGTCCCTCCCAATTCTGTTGTTCTGTTCTGTTCTATTCTATTCATCATAATCGTAATAGTAAAGTTGGAAGGGACTTTGGAGGTCATCTAGTCCAACCCCCTGCTCAGGCAGGAAACCCTGTACCATTTCAGACAAATGGCTATCCAGTCTCTTCTTAAAAACTTGCAGTGTTGGAGCATTCACTGCTTCTGGAGGCAGGTTGTTCCATTGGTTAATTCTATTACTATTTTATTCTAATATTACTATTACTATTACTATTCTATTCTATTTCATTCCATAAGTTCTATTCTATTTCTATTCTATTCCATATGTTCTATTCTATTTCTAATCTATTCTATTCCATTCCATACGTTATACTCTATTTCTATTCTATTCTTCTCTACTATTCTATTCTATTCCATTCCATATGTTCTGTTCTATTCTATTCTATTCTATTCTATTCTATTCTATTCTATTCTATTCTATTCTTCTCTATTCTATTCTATTCTATTTCTATTCTATTCTCTACTATTCTATTCTATTCTTCTCTATTCTATTCTATTCCATTCCATATGTTCTATTCTATTCTATTCTAATTCTAATTATATTCTAATCCATATTCTATTCTATTCTATTCTATTCTATTCTATTCTATTCTATTCTATTCTATTCTATTCTATTCTATTCTATTCTATTCTATTCTATTCTATCCTATCCTATCCTATCCTATGCTGTT
Source organism: Vipera ursinii (assembly GCF_947247035.1). Classification (NCBI taxonomy): domain Eukaryota; kingdom Metazoa; phylum Chordata; class Lepidosauria; order Squamata; family Viperidae; genus Vipera; species Vipera ursinii. Next base: position 4,035,117 of record NC_139517.1, on the reverse strand, counting down.
CAGCTCACCTCATCATCCGATGCACGTCCACTACCTCAGGCGTATAAGTGTCCAACAGGATCTTCACTTCCTCGAGCCTAGAAGAAGCAAAATAGTTCCGAGTGAGCTTCAACTTTCTATTCCTACCAGAAAAAAAGGTGTCTTTTGCCAGCAATCGGTCTATCTGGAGAAGGTTTTCTAGAAGCCCAACCGTTCTTGAGCAACATTCAGAAAGTTGCCACTAGACTAGAGGAAAAAAAAATCTATTACGAGTGTTTTGGTAGGGAAAATTGGTGTTAGGAGTTGGCCGGTTTTTTTTTCTTCCTTCCCAGTCGATAAAGGAGCTCACCGTATCTTGAGGAGCATAGCGCTGCATTTAATCTCCAGATACAGGGTGTTGAGCTGGTCAAGTTCGGATTGGACCCCGAGGCGAAACTCACGAGCAAAGCGTTTCAATAGGCCCAAACAACGCAACAGGACCTGGAACAAACAGGGAACAACGCAAAGAGGCCATCGCAAAGGAAGTTATCGTACGCCTCCAGAGATGGATCATCCTTGCGCAGATCTATCATGTGTGACGACTGCGTTCTTTCCCTGAATTGGCAGTCTCTTCTCAGAATAATTCGTGTCTTAGTGGCTTCATGTGAACCAGTTCGGTGTAGTGGCTAGGTGCTGGGCCCTTCACTACTAGGAGACAGTGAGTTCAAGTCCTTGCCTTACAGCTGGGTGCCTTTGAGCCAATCACCAGGAGATGATCGTTCTAGTTCTTCCTTAGGCATTTAAGTGGCTGGGTGTCTTGGGGTCAATCATCAGGAGGTGGTGAGTTCTAGTTCTGCCTTAGCCAATTAAAGACGGCTGGGTGCCTTTGGGCCAATCACCAGGAGAGTGGGAATTCTAGTCCCACCTGAAGCATGAATGCCAACTGATGACTATGGGCCAAATCACCAGGAGATGGTGAGTTCTAGTCCTGCTTTAGGCATGAGAGCTGGCTGGATGACTTTGGGCTAATCACCAGGATACAGTGAGTTATAGTCCCATCTTAACCATGAAAGACAGCTGGGTGACTTTATTGCCAATTCTTTTCCATCTGCTTCACAGAGTTGTTATTGTGCAGAAAATGGAGGGGGGGGGAGAGAGAATTAGGTTTGCATAGTGATGAGCTGACCAACAAGAAAGAGATGAATACGTGACTGAACTGTTTCAACGTGCTGTACACGGAGCTGCTTTTGAAGCTCACAGCTAGGAGTAATTTATTTATTAATCGCGTCTATAGACTGCTGCAATGCTAGAGAATCTAGTTAGAAATGTGCCTCAGTATTTCCATCTAATACCTCTGCTATGTGAGCTGTACAAAGTTAATCGTGAGGTTCTAAGTGCACCTGAAGTGGTAAAAAAACAGGAGAAAGAGAAAGAGGAGAAGAGGAGAAGGAAGAGAAAGAGGAAAGGAAGAATAGAATAGAATAGAATAGAATAGAATAGAATAGAATAGAATAGAAGAATAGAATAAATAATATTTAGAATAGAATAGAATGTTAGAATAGAATAGAATAGAATAATATTTAGAATAGAATAGAATATTAGAATAGAATAGAATAGAATAGAATAGAATAGAATAGAATAGAATAGAATAGAATAGAATAGAATAATATTTAGAATAGAATAGAATGTTAGAATAGAATAGAATAATAGAATAATATTTAGAATAGAATAGAATATTAGAATAGAATAGAATAGAATAGAATAGAATAATATTTAGAATAGAATAGAATGTTAGAATAGAATAGAATAATAGAATAATATTTAGAATAGAATAGAATATTAGAATAGAATAGAATAGAATAGAATAGAATAGAACAGAACAGAATATTAGAATAGAATATTAGAATAGAATAGAATAGAATATTTAGAATAGAATAGAATATTTAGAATAGAATAGAATAATATTAGTATAGGATAGAATAGAATAATAGAATGATATTTAGAATAGAACAGAATATTAGAATAGAATAGAATAGAATAGAATATTAGAATAGAATAGAATAATATTTAGAATAGAATAGAATATTAGAATAGAATAGAATAGAATAGAATAGAATAGAATAGAATAGAATAGAATAGAATAGAATGGAATGGAATGGAATGGAATAATATTAATAGAATAGAATAGAGTAGAATAGAATAGAATAGAATAGAATAGAATAGAATAGAATAAAATAGAATATTTAGAATAGAATAGAATAATATCAGAATAGAATAGAACAGAATATTAGAATAGAATAGAATAGAACAGAATATTAGAATAGAAGAGAAGAGAAGAGAATATTTAGAATAGAATAGAATAGAATAATATTAGAATAGAATAGAATAGAATAGAATTAGAATAGAATAGAATAGAATAGAATAGAATAATATTAATAGAATAGAATAGAATAGAATAGAATAGAATAGAATAGAATAGAATAGAATAGAGCAGAGCTGGAAGGGACCTTGGAGGTCTTCTAGTCCAGAGGTCCCCAACCTTTCGGGCACCAGGGACCGGTTCGGTGGATAGAGGTTTTTCCGTGGACCGGAGGGTGCGTGGTTTTGTGTGCTGCCTGCATCCCGCGGATGGGGCTTTGCTTGTTTGTGTGGACCAGTTGCTGGTATGCCGCGGCCCGGTACTGGTCCACGGACTGAGCTCTGGGGACCCCTGTTCTAGTCCAGCCCCCTGCTCTAGCAGGAGAACCTCTATCATTTCAGACAAGTGACTGCCTAGTCTCTTCTTCAAAATCTCCAGCGATGGAGCGCCCACGATTTCTGGTGGCAAGCTGCTCCACTTGCCTTCGAGAGGAGGAGAAAAAAGAAATAGAAAGTGGAGGAGGAAAAAGAGAAAGAAAGACAAAAAGGAGGAGAAAGAGGAAGAGGAAGAGAGGAGCAGGAGGAGGCCTGTGGGGTTCCTGGTGCTCTCTGAGCTTGGTGGTTTCCTTGCAGATGTTTCATGACCCAACTAGGGAACATCATCAGTATTAGAAGGGAGAGGAGGAGGAGGAAGAGGAGGAGGAAGAAGCTGGGGGTGGGGGTGAAGGTGCTGACCTAGCAACCAGGTGACACTGAGTTCTAGTCCCACGTTAAAACATGGGAAAAACCAGCTAGGTGACTCTTGGGCCAGTCAGTTTCTCAGCCTGGCCCGATCTCAGAGTTCTTGTGGGTAAAATTGTTGCGGGAGGAAGGAGCAGCACGGCATTTGTTTGCCCGCCCTGACTTATCATTATAAGCCGTCATAAAAGTGGGATTAAAACCCGAATCGAATCGAATCTCAATTTATCCACCCGATGAAACGAGAACTTCGGCCTTTCGGCATCGTTTGTTGAGCTGGGCACAGCTGCCGCTAGCAGATTCCCGACCGAGGTTGAGGGTGTGTGTGTGTGTGTGTGTGTTGGAATTTCACAGCAAGGATTACAGAAGCCAAAGATACTTATCTGGGGTCAAGCTATCTGCGGCCCTTTCAAGAAACGCAAACAGGTTTATTTTAGAGACGCTTGCGCCGCTGTTTAAAAGCTTATCCTAATCTTAAAAGAGTTCCCAAAGTCTCTAGACAGAGGAATTGGGGCTCCGTCCAGAGCAGGGCAGATAGCGGGTAGACAGACCAGAATTTCTACCTGGGGATAAACCGCTTTCTGCTGTTCCAGACATCCGGTCAGTTCTTGCTGCTCAGCTCTGGCCTCCTTCAAATGCTGCTTCTCCGTGGCTAGACTCTCGGCCAGGGCGCCCAGCATAATCGTCTGGGCTGCGGCTCCGACGTTATCTTCAAAAAAGCAAATTCAGAGAGGTCAGCGTAAGAGAAATCAGGAGAGTCGGAAGGGACCTTGGAGGTCGTCTAGTCCAACCCCCTTCTCAAGCAGGGGACTCTAGGCCAGGGGTCTTCAAACGTGGCCCTTTGATGACTTGTGGACTTCAGCTCCCAGAATTCCTCAGCCAGGCTGAAGTCCACAAGTCATCAAAGGGCCACGTTTGAAGACCCCTGACCTATACCATGTCAGACAAAAGGCTATCTTAGCTCTCTTCTTAAAAACCTCCAGGGATCCAGTTAATAAAGATGATTAGGGGGCTGGAGGCTAAAAGATGTGAAGAACAGGAGTGGGAGCATGCTGACAGAAGAACAGAGTTGGAGTTGGAAGGGACCTTGGAGGTCTTCTAGTCCAGCCCCCTGTTCAAGCAGGAGACCCTATACCAGGGGTAGGCAACCTTGGCTCTTTTATGACCTGGGGACTTCAACTCCCAGAATTCCTGAGCCAGCATGGCTCAGCATGGAAACCTCTCCATTTCTCCTCAGCATGGCTGGCTCAGGAATTCTGGGAATTGAAGTCCACGAGTCATAAACGAGCCAAGGTTGCCTACCCCTGGCCTAGGCCTAGGCCACTTTATGACTCGTGGACTTCAACTCCCAGAATTCCTGAGCCAGCCATGCTGAGGGGAAAGGGAGAGGTTACCAAGCTGAGCCAGGCTGGCTCAGGAATTCTGGGAGTTGAAGTCCGCGAGTCATAAAAGAGCCAAGGTTGCCTACCCCTGGACTAGACCTACCCAATTCCAGCAACCGTTCCTTATACGTTTTAGCCTCCAATCCCGATCATCTCTGTTGCTCTTCTCTGTAGCCTTTCTAGAGTCTCGACATCTTTTTTACATCGTGGTGACCAAAACTGGATGCCGTATTTAATAGTTTCTCCACTAGGACTCCAAGATCCCTCTCACAGTTACCACTATTGAGCTAGCTTTCATCTAATCGGTGCCTGTACATTTAATTTTTCTTGTCGGTTTAAAACGAATCCCGGCCAACTGGAAATCCCAGCCCGCAATTTTCGGCTCCCAACAACTTTTATTCTCCAGGCCAACCTGATATACTGCAATTCCAAATTTACCACTTTCCGGACGATAGTAACCGAGCACATCCAAACATTTGGTCTTTAGAAGCTTCTCTAACTTGGCTGGGAGGTGTTTCTGCACCTGTTCCAGGTCCTAGAGAAAAACAGAAAGAAAAATATATTCTTTTTCCCTGACCAGCTTCAATTATTACCTGTTCTCTCCAGGATTACAGCTAGTCCTCCGCTTGCCATCGTAACGGAGCCCCAAATTTCCGTGGATAAGCGGACCGAGAACCTCCATCGACATTTTAGCCCTGCACTTTGGGATGGGGACCTTTCGAACGGTGCGGGAGGATGAACAGATTTCCAGAAAACATGGCAGACGGCAGGAACCATTTGCGCTTCGGTTTGAGAGGCAGACAACGCAAACTCATCCCCCAACTGTCCGCGCCTCTCTTCGACGGTGAAGGGATCCAGGGCATAAAACATCCCGCAGACAAGAAGGCCCCACATCCATTTGCACCGCTCAGGTGATCCCGAGGACACAGGTAAACCCCCAAGTGGCCTCAACGACTCTCTAAAAGAAGGCAAATGACCAGCCGTCTGCAAGGAGTATAAATCCTTCCCTTCACCCACCATCCAGTCAGAGCCGAAGAAGCTTCTTGGACGAGAAGCCAAACGTCTCCAAAGAAACACAAGGAAGTCCATTTGCCTCGTGAAAAAAAGCACCTTTGGGATGAAGTTCGGAGACGATACAACCAGCAGTGGGCCTTATTCAGGACGACAAGGTGGAAGCTTACCGCAAGGAGGTGGAGGGGTTGGTGAACTGGTGTAAGGAAAATAGCCTAGTTTTAAATACCGGAAAAACTCAAGAGATGATTGTCGATTCCGAAAAGGCAGGCCAGCACCTAGATCGGTTACCAGCGTCAAATTCCTGGGCGTGCAGCTAATGAGTAGGCTGGCTTGGTCGCTCAACAGTGAGAAACTGGTGAAGCGGGCCCAGCGGCGCCTGCATTTTCTGCGTCGTCGCGTGAGAAAAGCACGTCTTCTTCCCCCTGTCCTGACCACTTTCTGCAAGAGGGACGATCGAGGGCAGCCTGTCATACAGGACCACAGTCTGGATTGGAAGCCTTCCCAGCTTCGGACAGGAAGGGGGTGCCGAGAGTGGTGAGGACAGCAGAAAAGATCGTTGGCATTTCCCTCCTCTCCATCCAGGACGTGGCACAGAAGCGTTGCTTGAGCAGGGTCCGTAAGATTATCTGGGACGCTACACACCCTCTTCACGACCTGTTTTCCTTGTTACCTTCTGGGAGGAGGGGGCTTCGTGGTATCCGTAGCAGAGCATCCAGATTCAGCCACAGTTTCATTCCATACAGCATTGACCTTGTGAACTCTCAGCCTTCCTCCTTCCATTATATATTCAAGAGGGGCAGCATTTAATATTTATTTGCTATGTGTATGTAGTCAAGGCCGTGGTCTGAGCGCCAAAGAATCGAGGCCTTTGAACTCTGGTGCTGGAGAAGACTCCTGCGAGTCCCTTGGACTGCAAGGCGATCCAACCGGTCAGTCCTAGAGGAGATCAACCCTGACTGCTCTTTAGAAGGCCAGATCCTGAAGCTGAAACTCAAATGCTTTGGCCACCTAATGAGAAGGAAGGATTCACTGGAGAAGAGCCTCATGCTGGGAAAGGTTGAGGGCAAGAGAAGAAGGGGACGACAGAGAACGAGATGGCTGGATGGAGTCACTGAAGCAGGAGTCGTGAGCTTAAATGGACTCTGGAAGATGGTAGAGGACAGGAAGGCCTGGAGGAACGTTGTCCGTGGGGTCGCGATGGGTCGGACACGACTTCGCAGCTAACAACAACATGTCTATGTAGGGGCGTGGGTCTATATACATATGTTGTATGCAATATGTTTTAGGTTATGTGTCACGTATGTGTTTCCCTTTGAGAGCGGGCAACTAAATTTCACTTTTGATGTGTGCCGTTGTGCCCACAGTAGAAAAATAAAAAATTGACAATAAAGCTTATCTTATCTTATCCGTGTCCTGGAGGACTTGAGAAACCCCCGTAGATTCTTACTTGGTGAGCAGGCAGATATTCCGTTAAGTGATCGGGTTGCAGGCCTAAGACAGACGGATGGGGGTTTGGCAGGGAAGAATCCAGATCAAGCATCCGTTTCAATTCCGCTACTAGCAACTGCTGTTCCAGGGTTTCCAGGAACTGAAGGCAGGAAAAAGGAGATTTAAAAAGGGGGGTGGGGGGGGAGGAAAGAGATAAACAAACTTCAATCAGCCAGAACTTTCCCTCCAGAAAAACACATTAAGCCATTAAAAAAACATAGTCTGGCTGGCTGAGCCACCAGGGCGAAGAAGAACGAATCAGATCAAGCTTCGTTGTGAGCTGGCTGTTCGGTTCGACCACAACGGGGCCTGGGTTTTGCTTGGCAATTCGAGGGAAATGTGCTGAGCGGCTTGTTTAACTACAATTAACGAGACCCAGCGTGTTTTATGGCGGTTAGCTCGAAGCAAGAGGGAGGAAGATTGCGAGGTCCCTGTTTGGCGCTCTTGGTTGTTATCCTTGCAGACATTTTTATTATTAAACTAGAAAACATCGGTAGCGCAAGCGAGTGAGGTCTGTGGAGGGGAGGAAGAGGGGGAGGAAGAGAAGAGGAAGAGAAGGAGGAAGGGGAGAAGAGGAGGAGGAAGAGGAGGCGGGGGAGAGGAGAGTAAGCAGAGGAGGAGGAAGGGGAGGAGGAGAATAAGGGGGAGGAGAAGAGGAGGAAGAGGAGAGAAGAAGGAGGACAAGGAGGAAGAGAGGAGAGTAAGTAGAGGAGGATAAGAATAAGGGGGAGAGGAGAAGAGGAGAGTAAGAGAAGGAGGTGGAAGAGAGGAGAGTAAGAAGAGGAGGATAAGAATGAGGAGGAGGAGGAGAGGAGGAGGAAGAGGGGGAGAATGGGGAAGAGGAGGAGGAGAAAAGAAAAAGGGGGAGGGAGGGAAGGCTTGGTCGTTTTCTTGAAGGCGTTTCATTACCAAACTAGTTAACAGTGTCAGGGCTGCAAGGGACTCTAGTTAACAGTGTCAGGGCTGCAAGGGACTGGGGTTTGCTTTCTGTTTACCCATGATAGATAGATGATAGATAGATAGATAGATAGATAGATAGATAGATAGATAGATAGATAGATAGATATAGATAGATAGATAGAATTAGGTGATAGATAGAATTAGGTGATAGATAGATAGATAGATAGATAGATAGATAGATAGATAGATAGATAGATAGATAGATAGATAGAATTAGGTGATAGATAGATAGAATTAGGTGATAGATAGATAGATAGATAGATAGATAGATAGATAGATAGATAGAATTAGGTGATGATAGATAGATAGATAGATAGATAGATAGATAGATAGATAGATAGATAGATAGATAGATAGAATTAGGTGATAGATAGATAGATAGATAGATAGATAGATAGATAGATAGATAGATAGATAGATAGATAGATAGATGATAGATAGATAGATAGAATTAGGTGATAGATAGATAGATAGATAGATAGATAGATAGATAGATAGATAGATAGATAGATAGATAGATGATAGATAGATAGATAGAATTATGTGATAGATAGACAGACAGACAGACAGACAGACAGACAGATGATAGATAGATGATAGATAGATAGAGGGGGTAAACAGACAGCAAACCCTAATCAAAAGTTCCTAATCAAGGAACCAGCAAGGACATCCCACCAAAACTCCCAGGGCAAGTCACTCATCACCGCTAGCATCGAGGAGGTCACCCACTTCGGCAGCAAAACATCTCCAAGAAGACCGGCAAGCTCAAGACAGCCTCAAGGACCCCCTCGAAAGCTCCTCTACCGTGCAACGGCGATTCGCTTCTCGGCTCCGAGTCGCGTCCGTCGAGACTGCTCCGGGCCTCCCTTTTCTCCAAGCGCACCCCCATTCTCACATCCCTTCGGGAAAACCTCTCCTTTCCCTGAGGGCTGTTCGTCGTCTTCCAGGGCCTTCCTCACTTTCCTGTTCTGCCTCCCGGGGTTGATCGGCTGCTCTACCTCCTACGTGCCGCCGGAGCCTGGATCCAGCTCCACAGGATGCGCAATTACCCAGCTTACATCGAACCCTCTGCCCAAGCCGATTCCTTTTTATGCCCCTTTTCCGCCCTGCTGAGATAAGGCCACCAACTCTGGTCTCCCGCTGGGCGGTTTGCTTCGCACCACAGGCCAAGCCAGCGTGAACGCTCCCTCCCCAGCCCGCCCGAGCGCGCATTAAGTCGGCTGCGTTGTGCGTTAAGCTTCTTTCCCGACGACGTTACTTTTTTGTCCTGGGGGGCGGGATCGGCTCCCAGTTCCAGCAAAGCCTCCTGCAAAAGGCGGTGTAGGGCTTCCCACTTTAACCAGTTGGCGCGGTGCATCTCCAGTTCTTTCCTGGCCTACAAGAGGAGGATTAAAAAAAAATTATTATTTTTTTAAACAAAGGGAGAACTGGTTTTTTTAATAAGGGCGACGGGGGCTTGCTCAATAAATTAAATTGCCGCTGGCAGGAACTGCGGCTGCTCCAGTCCAGTCCAGCTAACCTTGCCAAGCGAGGATCCATCATCTTTGACCGCACAACTGCAGTTTTTTTCTGGAGCTGGTGGGCTGCCGTTTCGTGCCTTTTTTTTAGTGCGTGGTGTATGTGTGTGTGTACATACACACACACACGTGAGATGGAGAGACAGAGAGATAGGCAGGAAGAGAGACACGGTACCAATCCTACGTCTCTTTCTATCCATCTCTCTTTCTCTCCGTATCAGTCTGTATCTATCTACCCACCAACCTTAGATCAGTGGATGGGCAGATATAGATATAATTGATATAGACAGAGAGAGAGATGGATGGGTAGAAAGAGACATAGACAGATATAGATTAATGGAAAGAGGCAGAGATACAGAGATTGGTAAGAGGAAGTAGATAAAAGAGAGAGAGAGGGAGGGGAGAAGCAGGCTGGTAGAGAGGTAGATTAGATCCATTTCTCTCTCTTTCTTTCGGTCTACATCAATCTACACCTGCCTATCTAGCCATCTAAAGTATATGGATAGAAAGACATTGACAGATATAGTGAGAGATTGATAGAGATTGATAGTTAGTAGATAGAGAGGGAGAGAGGGAGAGAAAGAGAGGGGGGGAAGAGAGAAAGAGGCTAAGGCACCAAGTTAGAAAACAGGAGACCATGAGTTCTAGTCCTGCCTTAGGCACAAAACCAGCGGGGTGACTGTGGGCTAGTCACTCTCTTTCAGCCCAACCTACCTTCCAGGTTTGTTGTTGTAGATAGATAGATAGATAGATAGATAGATAGATAGATAGATAGATAGATAATAATAATAATAATAATAATAATAATAATAATAATAATAATAAGAAGAAGAAGAAGAAGAAGAAGAAGAAGAAGAAGAAGAAGAAGAAGAAGAAGAAGAAGAAGAAGAAGAAGAAGTTGGAAGGGACCTTGAAGGTCATCTAGTCCAACCCCCTGCTCAGGCAGGAAACCCTATACCATTTCAGACAAATGGCTGTCCAGTCTCTTCTTAAAAACTTCCAGTGTTGGAGCATTCACCACCTCTGGAGGCAGGTTGTTCCACTGGTTAGTTGTTCTAACTGTCAGGAAGTTTCTCCTTAGTTCTAGGTTGCTTCTCTCCTTGACTAGTTTCCATCCATTGCTTCTTGTCCTGCTTTCAGGCGCTTTGGAGAATAGCTTGGCTCCCTCTACTTTGTGGCAGCCCCTGAGATATTGGAACACTGCTATCATGTCATCCCTCACCCTTCTCTTCGTTAAACTAGACATACCCAATTCCAGCAACCGTTCCCTATATGTTTTAGCCTCCAGTCCCCCAATCATCTTTGTTGCTCTTCTCTGTACTCTTTCTAGAGTCTCGACATCTTTTTTACATCGTGGTGACCAAAACTGGATGCAGTATTCCAGGTGTGGCCTTACCAAAGCATTGTAGAGTGGTATTAACACTTCACGTGATCTTGATTCTATCCCTCTGTTAATGCAGCCTAGCACTGTGTTAGCTTTTTTGGCAGCTGCAGCACACTGCTGGCTCATATTGAAGTGATTGTCCACTAGGACTCCAAGATCCCTCTCACAGTTACTACTATCGAGCAAGGTACCACCTATACTATACCTGTGCATTTGATTTTTCCTGTCTAAATGTAGAACCTTACTTTTTTCACCATTGAATTTCATTTTGTTAGATAGCGCCCAGTGTTCGAGTCTGTCCAGATCCTCCTGTATTTTAAGCCTATCTTCTGGAGTATTGGCTATTCCTGCCAGCTTGGTGTCGTCTGCAAATTTGATGAGCTTGATGGATGGATAGATAGATAGATAGATGATAGAAAGAGATGGATTGACAGAGATACGGAGATTGATAGAAAGATATTAAACAGAGAGAAACAGATTGACAGATAGATATAGAGATATAGATAGATAGATAGACAGACAGACGGATGGATAGATAATTGATAGAGATATGGGTTGATAGAGATATGGAGAGCTTGATAGAGATATTAGATAGAGAGAAACAGAGTGACAGATAGATAATTGATAGAGATAGATACGGGTTGACAGAGATACGGAGAGATTGATAGAAAGAGATATTAGATAGAGAGAAAGAGATTGACAGAGATAGATAGATAGATAGATAGATAGATAGATAGATAGATAGATAGATAGATAGATAGATGGGTTGACAGAGAAACAGAGAGATTGATAGAGATATTAAACAGAGAAACAGATTGACAGATAGATATAGAGATATAGATGGATGGATAGATAATTGATAGAGATAGATAGATATGGGTTGATAGAGATATGGAGAGCTTGATAGAGATATTAGATAGAGAGAAACAGAGTGACAGATAGATAGATAAACAGGCAGGCAGGCAGACAATACATAGAAGCTGTGATAGACTATTCAGCGTAGGGCTGCTGTACACAGAGCAAGGAAAGGCTTCCTCTCACCATTTTGCAAACAGACACCAAAACACCCGGCCCGTTTTTTTCCTCCCAAGATTTCTTAGGGAACCAGTAGGGAGAATTAACCCCCAGTTAATTTCATTTCAGCCCTGATGAATATACTGGGTCTCTGTATGTTTTTGAATCCAACCCGGGAAGAAGCGGGCTCCCCAATTCACACAACCCGGCGGATCTTTTAACTGGAACTGGATAAACAATGCCAGACAAAATACAGTACTTCTGTACGTCCTTATGGGAACTGGATCTAGCCCAATGCACGATTCCTCTTATTATTCCCGCTGTCTTCTTGCGGGCTGCCTTGTGCTTATAATCCAAGGCTCACCACCCAATCTGCAAGTAGGGCAGCTACTGTTAATGTCGAGTGCTATAATCAATGAGAAACACGCCTGCCTCAAGAGAAGTCAAATCCCGTAGCTTTACATTTGTAAATAAGTAATTTATTTATTTTTCGTGGTGTTTGTCTTATCTCTCTCTGCACTGCAGAGATGAGCGACATGCTGAGCAGGGAATATTTGCCCATTCTTGCTTAAGATGATCTGCAATGCAACACAACACTCACCCAGGATCTTCCCTAGAAGATCAACCTTTTTCAACCATGAGCACTTGAAGAGCTGGTGGGGGAATTCTGGGAGTTGAGGTCCAGCCTGCTTTCAAGTGGCTTCAATTGAAAAACACGGGTTCAGATCCTCATTCTCCTCCGTCCCCTTTTGCAACACCTCGTCCCAGACAAGGAAAAAATGGGATTTTCCAGAATACAGTAGTCCTCGCCTTACAACTGTTCATTTGTGACTGTCCGCAGTTACAACGGCACTGAAAAAATGGCCATTTTTCACACTTAGGACCTTTGTAGCATCTCCACGGTCATGGGATTTACCTTCAGATGCTTGACAACTGGTTCATATTTACAAGAGAGAGAGAGAGAGAGAGAGAGAGACAGAGGTGATAGATTAGATAGATGATTAGATGATAGATTAGATATAGATAGATAGATAGATAGATAGATAGATAGATAGATACAGAGAGGTGATAGATTAAATAGATTAGACTATAGAGAGAGAGACAGAGAGGTGATAGATTAAATAATTAGATTAGATAGATGATAGATAGATAGATAGATAGATAGAGATAGAGATAGAGAGATAGATAGATAGATAGGTGATAGATTAAATAAGATGATAAGATTAGATAGATAAGAGATAGATAGATAGATAGATGATAGATAGATAGATAGATAGATAGATAGATAGATAGATAGATAGATAGATAGATACAGAGATAGGTGATAGATTAAATAATTAGATAAGATTAGATAGATAAGATATAGATAGAGACAGATAGGTGATAGATCAAATAATTAGATGATAAGATTAGATAGATAAGATATAGACAGATAGACAGAAAGACAGATAGGTGATAGATTAAATAATTAGATGATAAGATTAGATAGATAGATAGATAACATAAACAGACAGACAGACACACAGATTCACTTAACAATCATGACACTAATTTAACAAAGGCGGCAAGAAAAGCCGTGCAACGGGGCAAAACTGACTTAACAACTGTCTCATTTAACAACATAAATATGGAGCCCGACTGCGGTTGTCAATTGAGGATTTCCTGTATGCCGACTGTTACCCACTTCCTTGTCCCCCACCAATCTCTCTCTCTCTCCTCCCACCTCTTCCAACGGCTGGGCCAAAGCGATGCTCATCCCCGAAGGATCGATGTGTGTTTTCAGATCCGTAAGCAGGTTAGCCAATCCAGGATAAGCAGAGAGATCCTCGTTGGTCAGCGAGCAAGGGGGCAGCTGGCTCCTACAACCTGCGGAAACAGAAATTGGTGTGTGTGGGTGTGTGGGTGAGAGGAAAACTAATTTTCCCCCTTTTTAAATTCTTTTAACGTTCCCTCCCAGAAAGCTCTGGCATGACCTTGTTGCAGGAAATTAGCGTCCACAGCTCCCGAAACCGCCATTCTGCCTGTTTCTCGGGGGAAAAAAAAAGGAAATAAAATTAGAAGAAGCCATATTTATGAAAGAAGCAGGAATCTGATTGAGGGGGATAAAAAAAACTCCTGGAAAATAAACCCAGAGGATTCCTTTTTCGGAGCAGGGAGTTGTAGAAGCATGCGACGTTTATAGCTTTTTTTAAAAAAAAATCCATCTTGGTGCCCTCCAGATGAATCAACCAAGAATGGAGGAGAGGATTAGGATCCAAACTCGTACCCAAAGGGAAGGGGTTCCCGATTGGAAAAGACCGCCCCCCTCTCCCATTTGTAGGGGTGATGCCAAGTTTTGGGTAGAGAAACAAGGGGTGATGTTCCCCACCATTTGAGCCAAGCCGAAATTCTTTCCTCTCTCACATGGCAGGGAAAATAGCTGGTTTAAGGCACCAGGCTAGACAATGGGAGAGCACGAGTTCAAATCCAGCCTTAAAGGTGAAAGCTGGCTGGGTGGCTGGCTTTGGGTCACGAGGTGACAGTGAGTTCAAGTCCCGCCTTAGACACGAAAGGTGACTTTGGACCAAATTTCCAGGAGAACGGCGAGTTCTAGTTCTGCCTTAAGACACGAAAGCTGGCTGGGTGAACTTGGGCCAATCACCAGGAGACGGTGAGATCTAGTCCTGCCTGAGGCACGCAAGCCAGCTGGGTGACTTTGGGCCAGTCTTTCTTTCTCAGCCCAACCCAACTTGCAGGGCTGTTGTTGGGAGGAAGAATGAGGTATTTATAAAAAAAAACATTGACACAGGATTAAAAAAACCAAATAAATAAAAATACATGAAGAACCCCCACTCTTGCCTGTGTGAATGCAGCCTTCCGGGCGTGCTTCCCTGCCAATCCTACAGGGATCATAGCATCCCAGGGCTGGCAGAGGGCATCAGAGGTCATCTAGTCTAACCCCCTGAACAGGGCAAAGGGGGGGAGGCTTATTCTGATTTTTTTTCTCCTACCCCAAGGAAAATCGCCCCAAAGCTCCCCCCAACAAGCCCTTGCCTCCTTCCCGACCCTCACTTCCCAACGCCCACCCCCACTTTTCCTTGCTGTAACCCTCCAAGCAGCAGGCAGAAATGCAACCGGTGAAGCTCCCCTTGAGATTACCCCAGTTCCGTTGCTTCCCCCCACCCGGCAATTTGCAAAGCAATTGCAAAGCAAATAAATAAAGGGGAGGGGAGAGAAAGTGATGGGGATTTACACCCCCTCTAAGCATCCCCCCCACATTCAACCCCCCCCCTTTCCCTAGCAAAGCCCTGGAGTCCAACCTGTGACGTCACGGGAGGGCGTGGCCGCTCTACCCGCCCTTTTTTTTTTCCTCCTCCCGCGCGCTCGGTTAAACGCCCCGCCCACGCCGAGGACCAACTGCGACGTCCGCCTCGCGCACGCCGAGAATTTCCCCCCCCCCCGAAAGGCTGGCAGGCGGTGATTGGTCGAGCTCCCGACCGCCGGAGGCGGGAGCGCACAGGGAAGCCTCCAATGGGCGGACAAGAAGCTCAAGGGAAGGCGTGGCCTTGACAATAAGGACGGGCCGGAGGCGGCGGAGGGGAGGGACTCCGAGCGCTTTTTTTTTTAAAGCCTACTGATTGGTCAGCGCCTTGGATATTTCCCTCCAGTAATCCATAGGGGGCGCTGTCCGACTCTTCCCTTAGGCTCAGCGCTGAGTTTTTTTCCTCCTTCTGCAACCGGGCGCCCCCCGCTCAATTCTATCAGCTCTGATCTGGGAAAAAATTTTTTTTTTGTTTTAATGATCATGGGGGTTTTTCGCCGCTCGGATCAGGTAGCTGGGTCCTCAGCTGTCCAGGTGCAATTGTCTAGGTGCAAACTCCCATCATCCCCAGCCAGCATGGGCTTTGGTAGGGAACGGCGGGAATGCCTTGAATGTGAAATTTAGGAAAGCTGACTTGGGAGGTGGGGGAGACCCCGGCTGCGTCTTCCCTTTTCTCTGTGCATTAAAATCTTAATTCTGCAAGGCGAGTCATTTCCATCCGAATGAGATGACAGCTCTTCCTTATTCCCCATGCGTGGTTTGTGGGGTTTTTGTCCCCCCAGTGTTTGCTTTTCTGGTGGATGAATTTGCAAAGAATACATTAAAAAAAAATAACAATTCAGGGATCTGGAGACTGGATCCAGTTGGGAGAGATTTTCTCTGCCTTCTTTGGAATAGGGGTTCTTCCATCGTGTTTGCACCAGATCCTTGCTTTCAACCTGCGAACCAGGTTAGAAACTAGGAGATGTTGAGTTCTAGTTTTTGCCCAGGCTGTGAAACCCAGTTGGATGACTTTGGGCCAAACGCCAGAAGGAAGTGAATTCTAGTTATGCCACAGGCGCAGGAGCAGGCTAGGTAATTTGGGCCAATTACCAAGAGGCAGTGAGTTCGAGTTCTGCCTTAGACATTAGAGGCGGCTGGGTGACTTTGAGTCAATCACCAGGAGACGGTGAGTTCTAGTTCTGCCTTAGGCATGAAAGGCAACTGGGTGACTTTGGGCAAATTTCCAGGAGACGGTGAGTTCAAATTCTGCCTTTGACGTGAAAGATAGCTGGGTGACTAAACCAATAATCAGGAGACGGTGAGTTC
The DNA here is from genome assembly GCF_947247035.1 of Vipera ursinii. Taxonomy (NCBI): domain Eukaryota; kingdom Metazoa; phylum Chordata; class Lepidosauria; order Squamata; family Viperidae; genus Vipera; species Vipera ursinii. The sequence goes on along the minus strand of NC_139517.1, from coordinate 4,018,695 downwards.
AAATTCTGCCTTTGACGTGAAAGATAGCTGGGTGACTGAACCAATAAGCAGGAGACGGTGAGTTCAAATTCTGCCTTAGACACGAAAGGCAACTGGGTGACTTTGGGCCAATCACCAGGAGACGGTGAGTTCTAGTCCTGCCTCAGGCATGAAACATGGCTGGCAGACTTTCCCTTTCCCTCCCCCTCAGCCCAGCCCACCTCATAAGGTTGTTTTTCTGAGGAAAGGGGGCGGGGAAATGAAGCCTTGTGCATTTTCTTTACCTTGATTTATTTATAAAAATAATCAAGGCAGGGTATAAAATAAGCTCACCAAACACCCCCCCTCTCCCCCTTTGGCTCATTAAACAGACTCTTCCAATCATTGAGTTATAGATCCATTATGTCCATAGCCTCTCCGGCGGTCCAAGAAGAATTTCTAGTCCTCGCCGGGGAGAGTTAAGCATAAAAGACAAGAATAAAGGAAGAAATTGATTTGTGCTTCTTAGATTGTAAGCCGCCCTGAGTCTTCGGAGAAGGGCGGGATATAAATGGGATTAAAATAAATAAATAAATAAATAAATAAATAAATAAACAAACAAACAAACAAACACAGATATGGAACAACGAATGCCGCAAGGAGAAAGCGGAGACTTCGCTGTTGTTGTGGTGTTTTTTTTCCAAGATTGCAAAACTACAAATAATAGGTACAGGTAATTCTCACAACCCGAATTTCTTGAGACCAGAAACTCCATTGTTAAGCCAGGAGGCTGTTGAGTGGGCCGCCCCTGAGTTTGCAACCTTTCCTGCCCCTTGAGTTGTGACTAAAGCCGCTGCCGTCATTAAGCGAATCCAGCTTCCCACCACCCCGTTGACTTTGCTGACAGGGTCGCAAACGGCAAACACCTGTGATCTCCCGGGACGCTGCAACCGTCGTAAGTACGTCGCCCCCGTTACCAAGTGCCCAAATTCTGATCATCCTGGCTCGGGGGGGGGGGGCAGCTGCTGCGACGGTTGTAAATGTGAGGACCGGTTGTAGGTCAACTTCCTCGGTGCCGTGGTAACTTTGGTCGCTAAACGAACAGTCGTAAGGTAAGGACTGCCTGTTTCTTAAGATTTGGACCGTTCCTCCGTTTGTACTACTAAGAGGAGCCACCAGAGGACAGGCCGGGCTCGCGCGGGAAACACAGAAATGTTTTCGCTGGTGCCGTTTTCGCTCTCTTGCAAACCCTCTTAATCTTCCTGCAAATAAAACAAAGAGATCTGCCAGCGCCCAACTGGGGGACAGATGCCAAGAAGATCCAGGGGTTCCCCACAAACTGAGCCAAGCCTAAATCCTCTCCTCTCACCTGGCACGGAAGAGAAAGATGGTTTAAGGCACCAGGCTAGAAAGCGGGAGGTTGTGAGTTCAAGTCCAGCCTTAAACATGAAAGCTGGCTGGGCGATTTTGGGCAAATCACCAGAAGACGGAGAGTTCTAGTCCCGCCTTAGGCGTGAAAGCCGGTTGGGTGACTTTGAGCCAATCACCAGGAGACGGGGAATTCTAGTCTCATCTTAGGCAAGGAAGCCAGCTAGGTGACTCTGGGACAATCACCAGGAGATGGGGAATTCTAGTCTCGTCTCAGGCAAGGAAGCCGGCTAGGTGACTTTGAGCCAATCACCAGGAGACGGGGAATTCTAGTCTCGTCTTAGGCAAGGAAGCCAGCTAGGTGACTCTGGGACAATCACCAGGAGACGGGGAATTCTAGTCTCGTCTTAGGCAAGGAAGCCGGCTAGGTGACTCTGGGACAATCACCAGGAGACGGGGAATTCTAGTCTCGTCTTAGGCAAGGAAGCCGGTTAGGTGACTCTGGGACAATCACCAGGAGACAGGGAATTCCAGTCTCGTCTTAGGCAAGGAAGCCAGCTAGGTGACTCTGGGACAATCACCAGGAGACGGGGAATTCTAGTCTCGTCTTAGGCAAGGAAGCCGGCTAGGTGACTCTGGGACAATCACCAGGAGACGGGGAATTCTAGTCTCGTCTTAGGCAAGGAAGCCGGTTAGGTGACTCTGGGACAATCACCAGGAGATGGGGAATTCTAGTCCTGCCTTGGTCATGAAAGCTGGCTGGGTGACTTTGGGCCGGACCCACTTTCTCAGCCCAACCCACACTGCAGCGTTGTTGTTGTTGTGGGGAAAAGAGGAGGAGGAAGAATGAGCTATTTATAAAAAAACATTGAAGCAGGATAAAAGCAAAGAAAAACAAAAAAAAAGCCACCCCAGAGTTTCAACCTAGGCAAAGCTGGAAGCCAAACAACCCCCGCTCTCGTGTGTGAAAGCAGCTTTCCGGGCGTTCCTCTTGTCAAAGTGTCCCTGCCCATCTTACAGAGATCACAGCATCCCAGGGCTGCAAAGGGAGATTAGAGGTCATCCAGTCCAACCCCCTGCACGGGACGGGGGCCCTTCATTCTGATTTCTTTTCCTTCTGCCAGAAGGAAAATCAGGATGTGCTAAGCTAATATGACCGCAGGAAACACAGAAATGTTTTAGCATTGGGGTCCCCAATTCTGGGAGTTGAAGTCCACGAGTCATACAAGAACCAAGGTTCTAACTGTTAGGAAATTTCTCCTTAATTCTAGGTTGCTTCTCTCCTTGAATAATTTCGGTCCGTTGCTTCTTGCCCTGCCTTCTGGTGCTTTGGAGAATAGCTTGACTCCCTCTTCTTTGGGGCAGCCCCTGAGATATTGGAAGGCTGCTATCATGTCCCCCTTCGTCCTTCTCTTCATTAAACTAGACATCCCCAATTCCAGCACCCGTTCCTGATATGTTTTGGCCTCCAGTCCCCCGATCATCTTTGTTGCTCTTCTCTGCACCCTTTCCAGAGTCTTCACATCTTTTTTTTTACATTGTGGTGACCAAAACTGAATGCCGTATTCCAAGCGTGGCCTTACCAAGGCCTTGCAAAGTGGTATTAGCACTTCACGGTGACCTTGATTCTATCCCTCTCCTTCCTCAACTCCAATTCAGACAACCCAAGAAAACTTTGCACCCAACCCGGCCTCCATTCCGTGGGTTTTATTCGGCGGGCCCTTTTTTGCAAAGAGACGAAACAGTCTTACTCGTCCTTTTCCACTTTGATTTCTACAAACGAGCTGAGCTCGGGGCCGAAAGCTTTGTGGCTGGGCAGGTGGGCTGGGGTGCCCGTTCTGGGGTCTTCCTCTTGAAAGTGGGGGTTGTAGAGCTGCGGGGGCAGACGCTGGACCTCCCCAGAGGGCAAGCGCTCGGAGGGCAGCCCGTACACCCGGTTGGCTTTGGAGCCGTGCTTCGAGTTGGCATCCAGACGGTAGCAGAGCTGGCTGAGCGGCGTCGCTCGGAAGCGTGGGGGCCGTGCCACCCACACGCCGGGTTCGTGGGCGCTGTCTTCCTCATCCGACATCAGCTCTTCGGTTACGCCTTGCCACAGAAGCTGCTCTTCCGGGCCAAGTAGCCGGGCCACCCCTGAACGGTTGGCAAAAAGCTGGAAAGAAAAAAAAAGAGAGAGATTAGCTCTTCCTGGATTACAATCGCAACGGCCTTTGCTCCTGTCGTTGCCTGCCCATCTGTCCTCCTCTATTGCCAGGTAGTCCTTGACGTATGGTGACAATTGAGACCCAAATTGTCTGAGATGATCTAGGGCAGGGCTCCCCAACCCCCCAGGTCTGTGGACCAGTACCAGGCCGTGGCATGCCAGCAACCGGTCCGCACAAACAAGCAAAGCCCCATCTGTGAGATGCAGGCAGCAGGCAAAACTACGCACCCTCCGGTCCGCGGAAAAACCTCTCTCCACGGAACCGGTCCCTGGTGCCCCAAAGGTTGGGTACCTCTGATCTAGGGTCTTTTACTTGAGCAGCGGGTTGGACTAGAAGACCTCCAGGGGTCCCTTCCAACTCTGTTATTGTGTGATGAGGAACGTAACCATCTTTTGAGAGGAAAAAAAGAGATGATGCTAACAGCCCTTCCTGGATTATCACAACGGCCCTCACCTCTTTCCAGGTTGTCCTCGACTTACGATCACAATTGATGTCGAGATTTCTGTGGCTGAGTCCTTTGTTAAGTGAGTTTTCCCCATTTTACCCCTTCTTCCCTCAGCTGCTACGTGGATCACGGCAGCTGCTAAGGTAGTAACCTGGTTGTTAAGCCTCCCCCTGGATTTTGCTTGTCAGAAGGCCGCAAAAGGGGACCGCGTGACCGCAAGACACAGCAAAGGTCCTAAATATGAGCCAGTTGCCAAGTCTCTGAACTTTGAACCCGCGATCCTGACGATGCCGCAAAGTTCCTACGTCAACATCCAGCTCAAGAGTGCAAACAAAACTTCCGTCTCTGAAAAACTTACCTACGTTTACTGAATACACTGCGCGGTTATGTCGAAGCACAGCTAACTCTGAGGTTCCCAACACCAATTCGTAGACCGAAGCAATAATTTTCCCAGCCAAACTACCCAATGTCTTACACGCAGGCCGTACGCACAAGTTCACTTTGTTATAGGAACCGTCTGCTTCCAATCCACACCTGTTCTGGTGTCCTTGAAAAGGTTTCAGGCTTTCGCGGTCTTCAGCCCATTCGTAGGAGTTTCGTTTCTCCATCTGATCCCCTTGAAAGTAATACCTCCCCTCCCCCTTAAATCTAAAGGCAGGTTGAAACGCAGAGGCACGTAGCTGCCAAAGTTTCCTCCTTGACATCCTAACGGTGACAACAGTCGTTAAAGTCACGTTTTGTAACTTCGGTCATTGAACGAACGATGGGACGTTGAGGACCACCCGTATTTTCTGCTGTTCTTTGCGTGCGTGCAAGGCTGGGTCCCCTGCCCCACATTTGGCAGGTGGATTTGGCAAAGAGGCAGAACGCAGGCTTCATGGATCGGATGGCCGTGAATAATGCAAACCCTTCTTGGCAGCCAAGGGAGAGTTGGAAGCTGGCGGGTCCCTTCGACAGGCCTGCAACTCCCCTTTGCTAAGGCCAATGGCATCAAACACACACACACACACACACATATACAAAGACACACTCACATGGCAGCTGCTGCTGGGGGGGGGGCGGTATGGGCGAGGGAAGCTTCGATGGATCACAACCAGCTCAATTTTTTCCACCTTTGGGAAACCAAAGTGAGATCTTGGCTTTGCTGAACGATATTGGGAAATCAGCAGGATGCAGACATGTCGCAGGCTGGCTTCCCGAATTTTTATTTGCGGGAGAGTTTCTCTCCGCTGGCCACCTACCCTGGGCCTTGCACATTTTGGGGAATAAACCCCTCCTGATCCCTTAAAATTAAATATACAGGCAGGCCTCGGCCTACGACCACAATTAAGCCTAAGAGTTCTGTTGCTAAGCAAAGCAATTGTCACGTGAGCTTCTGCCCCATTTTGCAACCTTTCTTGACCGGGACGTTTAATTTAATTTAATTTAATTTATTAATATTTCTATACCGCCCTTCTCCCGAAGGACTCAGGGCGGTGTACAGGGCAAGAATAAAACACAGAATTTACAAAAATTAAAAGATAATTAAATACATGCCCGATTAAAATACAATTGATACATAATAAAAACCCCAATAAAAGTGATAAAAACCCCACCTATCCCCCCTCAGGCCAGGCCGGCTTGATCGAACAAGTATGTTTTCAGATCGCGGCGAAAGGAGCGCAGATCGGGCGCCGTCCGGAGCTCAACCGGTAGCTGGTTCCATAGCTCCGGGGCGCCCACAGAGAAGGATCTCCCCCTGGGGGCCACCAGTCGACATTCTCTGACCGGTGGCACCCTGAGGAGACCCTCTCTGTGGGAACGCACAGGGCGCAGGGCGCTTGATGCCGGCAGCAGATGTTCCCCGAGGTACTCCGGCCCCATGCCATGGAGGGCTTTGAATACCATTACTAGCACCTTGAATCTCACCCGGAAGACAACTGGCAACCAATGCAGCTCACGGAGCAGAGGTGTCACATGGGAGTATCGGGAGACTCCCAACACAACTCTCGCGGCTGCATTCTGTACCAGTTGGAGCCTCCGGGTGGTCCTCAAGGGAAGCCCCATGTAGAGAGCGTTGCAGTAGTCTAGGCGAGAGGTCACGAGCGCGTGAGTGACCGTGCATAGATCATCCCGGCTTAGATAGGGCCGCAACTGGCGCACCAGGCGAACCTGGGCGAAAGCCCCCCTAGTCACAGCTCCTATATGGTCTTCCAGGGTGAGCCGTGAATCTAGGAGGACTCCCAAGTTGCGAGCCCTATCTACGGGGGGTAATAATTCGCCCCCCATAACGAGAGGTGGAATGTCCGAATAAACCCGGGATGAAGGTATGCAAAGCCACTCGGTCTTGTCGGGGTTGAGCTGAAGTCTGTTCCTCCCCATCCAGACCCGAACCGCCTCCAGGCAACGGGACATCACGGTGAGGGCATCACTGGGGTGGTTTGGGGTAGAAAGAAAAAGCTGGGTATCATCAGCGTACTGATGATACCCAACTCCAAAGCCACGAATGATCTCACCCAGCGGTTTCATATAGATGTTGAACAGGAGAGGCGAGAGGACCGACCCCTGAGGAACTCCACAAACGAGAGACCTCGCGGTCGACCTCTGCCCCCCTGTCAACACCGACTGCGAGCGTCCCTGGAGATAGGAGGAGAACCACTGTAAAACCGTGCCTCCCACTCCCAATCCCCTGAGACGCCGCAGCAGGATACCATGGTCGATGGTATCGAAAGCCGCTGAGAGGTCTAATAGGACTAGAACAGAGGAATGACCCCTGTCCCGAGCCCTCCAGAGATCATTCACCAGCGCGACCAATGCCGTCTCCGTGCTGTGCCCGGGCCTGAAACCCGATTGGTACGGGTCTAGATAATCCGCTTCATCCAGGACCAAAGGGAGCTGATGCGCCACCACACTCTCAACAACCTTCGCAAGAAAGCGAAGGTTGGAGACCGGACGGAAGTTGTTCAATACAGCTGGGTCCAGGGCAGGCTTCTTGAGGAGGGGCCTCACCACCGCCTCTTTCAAGACAGCAGGGAAGCTACCCTCACTCAAAGAAGCAGATATAACTGCCTGGAACCAGCTGCGTGTCCTCTCCCGGGCTGCATAAACCAGCCAGGAAGGGCACGGGTCCAATAAACATGTGGTGGAGCTCAGTCTCCCCATAATCCTGTCCACTTCCTCCGGAGTTACAGAATCAAACTCCTCCCAAGTGATATCGACAAGACCACCCGCGTCCTGATCGCCAGACTCTGCCCAGTCAGAGTCCAGACCGGTCCGAATCCGAGTGATTTTGTCCGACAGATAATTGTTAAACTCCTCGGCACGACCCTGCAAGGGTTCCTCCCTCACCTCCTGATTAAGGAGGGAGCGAGTCACCCTAAACAGAGCGGCCGGGCGATTATTTGCGGACGCGATAAGGGCAGCGAAGTGATTAGACCTCGCCACCCTTATCGCAGCGAGATAAGACCTAATATGGGTTCTTAGTCGCAATCGGTCGGTTTCGGATCGGCTGGACCTCCAACCGCTCTCTAGGCCCCGTCTCCGGCGCTTCATCTCCCGGAGCTCCGCGGAGAACCATGGAGCTCGACGGGATCTGCATCGGGTCAGGGGCCGCAAGGGTACAACTCGGTCAAGAGCCTCAGTGGCTGCCCTTTCCCAAGCTTCCACTAAGGCATCTGCCGAGCTGTGAGTGGGGGAGGCAGGTGGGGACCCCAGCGCTGCCTGGAATCTCGCGGAATCCATTAAGCGTCTGGGGCGGTACCATCTAACTGGTTCCACACACCCACGGCGGGGGGTGGCAAAACGGAAGACCAGCCGCAGGAGATGATGATCGGTCCATGACAGGGGCATAATAGTTGGGGAGCCCCCACCAAGATCATCTAACCACCGACCAGATAAGAAAACTAGGTCAAGGGTGTGGCCTCCCTCATGAGTCGGTCCTGAAACTACTTGCGTCAGGTCCATGGCCGTCATGGAAGCCATGAACTCCCGAGCCAACTCAGATGATCCTCCCAGGGACGGTAGATTGAAGTCCCCCAAAACTATAAGTTTCGGGAACTCAACCACCAACCCAGAGAGGACATCGAGAAGCTCAGGCAGGGCTGCTGCTGTGTGACTAGGCGAAAGGTACACCAGCAGCAAGCCCAACTGCGCACCAGGGCCGCATCTCAAAAAGAGAGACTCACACCCGACTACCTGCGGAACGGTGGCCTCCCGCGGAGCTAAGGTCTCCCTCATAACAACAGCCACTCCCCCACCCCTGCCCTGAGCCCGAGGCCGGTGCAGCACCCGGAAACCCGGTGGGCAAAGATCAACCAGAGGAATACCGCCCTCTGGGCCCAACCAAGTCTCCGTGATGCAAGCCAGGTCCGCCTGCTCACCCTCGACCAAGTCACGGACGAGAGGAGCTTTATTAACGACAGACCTGGCATTCAGGTACACCAGCCGGAGCTCAGGCGGCTGCACGTCCTCACTCCCGGGACCTCGGGGTAGAACAAGAGGGTCGGAACGCCTCACCGCTTGCAAGTAGCGGAGAGGCCTTCCCAGAGCTCGATACGGCCCTCTATTCCTACATCTGCTGCCATTCCCTAACGTCGTGGGAATAGGCATTCCCACGACTTGTTCTGGAGCCCCGGAGGCGACCGACCCCCGCTCCTCCCCTCCGCGATCAATCCCGGCCCTGGCCTGGTTGCTGGACTGCCCCCCATATCCGAACAACCAAAGGAAGTTCCCACCCCCCTCCCTAACCTCATAAAAAATTTAACCAAAAAACTAACCAGGGGCCTCCTATTTGGCTTATATCGGAGGCCCCTACCCATGCCCAGCCATCTCTCAGGGTCCCAACACTCGGGCCCTTCATCAAGAGGAGGTGAAAAAAGTAAGGCGGGTCGCTCCCAGGATGGGGGGGCCCCCCTGAGAGCGTATAAGGTCGTGCTAGAATAAGTCAGACGCATGATCTTAACAAGTCCGACAAAAAACGGCAAGGCAGACCAGATCAATATGGGAGGATCTCAAAATAAATAAATTGAAGGCAAATGACCAGAGAGCCAGCCCAGCTCCACTGCCACTAGAGCTGGGAAATCCCGGAACAGATCGAATCCCGCCCTCTCACGGCGGTCAAGGCCGGGGGGCAATCTGGTACATACAAACCGGGGGAGCAATACCCCCCAGAGCTCTCACCTCTAGGAGGCAGCAGATATAAAAACTTAACCCCTCTCCCACAGTGGTTGTACCCCGGACCTTCCAAAATTATAGGGGAGGGGAGGAGAGAAAAGAAAATTAGAGCAAGGGAGTCAGCGAAATACAACAGGGCAGATAAGCCTGTAGAGATACAGAATGGTAGGAGAACTCCGGTTACAATTCAAAGTCATATTGAAAGAGGACCAGGTAATAATCGGCCAGGAAGGGGGACCAAGACCATGGTAGTTCAACTGAACCACAAAACATGGTTTAGTCAGTTTCTAGCGTCGCAGAGGTTAAAATTATGTCTCATTAGCGTCCGAGGCATCAGCGTCCGCATTCCCCCACCAGGCCAGGTCACCGTACCAGAGAGGCCGCGGTACTCCACTCTCCTCACCGCCAGCCATCTCAGACACCAGCCAGGCAATATCTCCACCACTTGAGCACTTCTACGCCAACGCTGCTCCGAGCCGCGATTCATAGTTAGTCAATCAGCATGCGGCTCTCCCAAGCAGCTGAAAGGCGCTCCGGAACACCACCAAACTCTAAAGAGTTGTCCCGGGCTCCGCAGGCTTCAACACATCACCAGGATCCGCAGACTCCGGAAGGGGCCGACAATCAGCTGGCCGACAATCAGCTGGTCCATCAGGGGCCGACAATCAGCTGGTCGGCGGAGCGCAGGCCTCCAAAATCCTCCACCCGGCTCCAACAAGATCTTAATCAGGCTCTTAAAATTCTCAAAATTCTCAAACTCCCCCGGCATCAGCATTCACTGGTCAGCGCCGCGTAGAGCAGAGCTCCGAAAACTATCTAGATCTTCCCGGCACTCCAGCCGCCTCCGCTGAGATTTGCCAAGTCCACCAATTCCCTGCAGTCCGACAAACAGCTGATCGTATGGCACGGGGAACTACTCAGCTCCTCCGCGTCTTCCAGAGCCTCCAGCAACTCTTCCGGGCTCAGATGGAAAAAACCTCGGAGAGTCCGGGGCTCGCGGGGCTCGCGGGGCGTTCACGGGGCGTTCACGGGGCCAAAAAATGATAGTCCAGAAGCTCACCTCGTCTCCCATCCATGTCCATCACAGGGGAAAATCCTGTGAGGCTCCCAAGGTCGCCACATTGCCGGAGCTCCGCACGGAGCTCAGCCGAGCACGTCCGCCATCTTGGGCATGCTCAGAAGTCCCTGTGGTTGTTAGGTTAGGATCGGGGCTGTTAACTGACTCTGGCTTCCCCCATTGATTTTGCTCATCAGAAAGTCTCAAAAAGGAATCACACGATCCCGGGACGCTACAACCGTTGTAAATATGAATCAGTTCCAAGCTTTTAAATTTTGATCACAAGGATGCTGCAACGGTCTGAAAAATGGTCATATGTCGTATTTTCCCCAACGGTGTTGTAACACTGAACAGTCACTAAGTGAACCATTTTAAGTTGAGGATGTTGTGACTCAGGGCCAGCCTGTGGGTCCGACAGCCGGGTCCGATGTATCGGATGACTCAGACGAGGGGGAGGAGGGAAACGAACCGGCTGATGATGGTTCGGAGGCTTTGCAGAGCCCTCAGCCGGGGACCTCTTCTCAGCTGCGTGAGCCCGAGAGTGCGGAGGAAGATGACCCACAGCTGGCCCTGTTCAAGGACGCCCGACGCAGGAGGCAGTCGAGCAGGAACAAACAAAGAAAGGCTGTGGGACTCCTCGGGAGGAGGCACAGGGAGACCACGCCCTGAGCTCTCTATAAAAGGAGTGTTTGGGGAGGGGCTGGTTGCTGAAAGCAACTTTTCCGCTTGAGAAGACAAGCTCTAGTGTTTTTGTTAACTGCGTAATTAAATCTTGGCAGATGCCTTTTAGCCTTGGACGCTCTCCAGTCTCTTCTTTCTGAATAGGGGTTTGCCTTACTACAAGGCCAGAAGAGGGCTGGTTCAGAACAGAGGACTTACTGTATGCAGAGAGTCCTCGGTTTACAACCTCAATGGTAAAATGCTGAGCGAGACAGTCGTTAAGTGAGTTTTGCCTCATTTTACGACCTCGCGTGCACGTTGGGGAATAAACTGTCCTGACCTGGGCGGGGCCGTTAAGATTAAATACAGGCAGTCCTCAATTTACAACCAGACAGTTGTTAAAGCAATCCCTGCAGTTCTTAAAGTTAGTAACATGGCTGTTAAGTGAATCGGACCGTTCACTTTGCTTGTTGGAAGGTCACAAAAGTGAATCACGTGACCCCAGGACATTGCAACCGTCAGAAATACGAGCCAGTTGCCAGCCGTCTGAATTTTGATCACGTGACCAGGGGGATAGTGGAACGGTCGTTAAGAGTGCAAAACGGTCACAAGTCACTTTTTTCAGTGCCGTCGTAACTTTGAATGGTCGCTAAATGAACTGTTGTAAGGCGAGGACAACCTATACACGGGAGCAAACTGGAAGATGAGCTGCGGCTTGGGGGAAAAAAATGTTTTTACGGGGGTTTGTTTTGAGAAGCCGGGAAGCCTTTGGATCATCTTAAGCACGTGAACTCTGGAAAAAAAAAATCGAATTTATTTCTCTTAGACGTCTAATTCATAACTTAGTGAGGTGATAACCTTTAAAAGGGACGCGGTGGCTCAGTGGGTTAGGACGCTGAGCTTGTCGATCAGAAGGTCGGCAGTTTGGCAGGTCGAATGCCGAGTGCCTGTTACTCGTCCCAGCTTCTGCCAACCTAGCAGTTCGAAAGCACGTAAAAAAAATGCAAGTAGAAAAATAGGGACCACTCCGGTGGGAAGGTAACAGCGTTCCGTGCGCCTTTGGCGTCTAGTCATGCCGGCCACATGACCACGGAGACGTCCTCGGACAAGCGCTGGCTCTTCCGCTTTGAAACGGAGAAGAGCACCGGCCCCTAGAGTCGGAAACGACTAGCACGCATGCGCGGGGGAACCTTGACCTTTACCTTAACCTTTAAAATATATATATATAAAATCCCAGAGACACTTCCTGATTAGGGGACCTCGCTAGTTTAAGCAAAGCATAAAACTTAAAATCGTGTCTGGTCTTGTAAAAAGTTCATTTTGGAATTTTTATGGTCTTTTTTTCTCCTCAAGTATTTATTATAAGTCTGCTGCTGCTTTCTGGCCCTGGATGGATGATTCAAAGGGGAGATGAATTATTTTTTTTTTCAAAATTATCCTATTCTGAGGGTTAAACGAATATTGAGCAAAAAAGCTAAAATCAGCAGGAAGACCCTGCGGAATTTGGTCTGTTTAACCCCAATTAAACCAGGATGAAAATACTTTTCCAGGCATCCATAGGGAGAGGAGACAAGGGAGGGGGGGGGGAAAATGAGGCCACATGTACATTGATATCACAACCTGTGTGATATACTTGTTTTTTTCTTCTGGTTCATTACACAGAAGAAATGTTTGCACAAAAGCAAGGATAACGGTAATGAGCTGGATCCAGAATAGCTAATTATCTAAGGAAGATCCGCTAGATTATAGCAAGATGGAACAATTACGGTATTACTAGCAGAAATCCCATCAACTTCAATCGTCTAGGCCAGGGGTCTTCAAACTTGGCCCTTTGAGGACATGTGGAGTTCAACTCCCAGAATTCCTTAGCCAGGCCTGGCTGAGGAATTCTGGGAGTTGAAGTCCACAAGTCATCAAAGGGCTAAGTTTGAAGATCCCTGGTCTAGGCCCTGTTTCTCAACCTTGGCCGCTTTAAGTTGCATGGACAACTCCCAGAATCCCTCAAGCAGCATGGAATTCTGGGAGTTGAAGTCCACAAGTCATCAAAGGGCCAAATTTGAAGATCCCTAGTTTAGGCCCTGTTTCTCAACCTTGGCCGCTTTAAGTTGCGTGGACTCCAACTCCCAGAATCCCTCAGGCAGCATGGAATTCTGGGAGTTGAAGTCCACAAGTCTTAAAAGTCGCCAGGTTTTGAGAGCCCTGATCTACCTATATTGGCCAATTTGGATCAGTCCCCTGGTGCAATACGATGAAACGCTCTATTCCCCTTATTTATATGGAGACAACAAGCTGCAGAAGATGGAGCTGAGATAGCCAATAACAACCCCTCTTTACCCCACCCCTATTACTGGTGGGTCCTCGACTTACAACCGTCCACTTAGTGACCGTTTGAAGTCACAACGGCACTGAAAAAAGTGACTTGTGACCCTTTTTTTCACATGGCTGTTGCAAAATCCCCTGTGGTCACATGATCACAATTCGGCCCCTTGGCTCATATTTATGACGGATGCCGTGTCCCCAGAGGTCACGCAACCAACTCTTGCAACCTTGCAGGTAGCTGGTCCTTTGCCTTCTTTTAGAGAGGCCTTACCTGTGTCCTCAGAGTCCCCTGAGTGGTGCAAATGGGTGTGGAGCCTTCCGTCCAAGAGACGGGCAGGCTGTCGGGGATGAGTTTGTGTTGTCTGCAACTCAAACCAAAGTGCAAATGGTTCCCGTAGTCTGCCATTTTTTTCCCCCCTGGAATTCCGTTCATCCTCCCGCGCCGTTCAAAGGGGATTCCTCCCAAAGTGCACGGCTAAATGTTGAAGGAGATTCACAATCATCCAGGTCAGGGGTAGGCCACCTGGGCTCTTTTAGGACTCGTGGACTTCAACTCCCAGAATTCCTAAGCCAGCATGGCTCAGCTTGGAAACCTCTCCCTTTTCCCTCAGCGTGGCTGGCTCAGGAATTCTGGGAGTTGAAGTCCACGAGTCACGAAGGGGGCAAAATTTCCCTCATGCTGGCTCAGGAATTCTGGGGGTTGAAGTCCACGAGTCATGAAGGGGCCAAAGTTTCCCTCATGCTGGCTCAGGAATTCTGGGAGTTGAAGTCCACGAGTCACGAAGGGGCCAAAGTTTCCCTCATGCTGGCTCAGGAATTCTGGGAGTTGAAGTCCACGAGTCACGAAGGGGCCAAAGTTTCCCTCATGCTGGCTCAGGAATTCTGGGAGTTGAAGTCCACGATTCATAAAAGAGCCAAGGTTGCCTATCCCTGATCCAGGTAATGGTTGTTCCAAAGGTGCTTTTTCAGGAGGCAACTATTTTCTTCTTTGAAGGCCTTTCAACAGGGAAAAGAGACCCAGGGCAGAAAACTTCCAGCAGCCAAGAAGGCCCCATACCCATTTGCACCGCTCAGGTGACCCCGAGGACACAGGTGAAAACCTCCAGGTGACCTCAACAGTTCTCTAAAAGAATGCAAATGACCGGCTGTCTGCAAGGAGTATAAATCCTTCCATTTCCCCACCATTCAGTCAGAACTGAAGAAAGCTTCTGGGATGAGAAGCGAAAAGTCTTCAGAGAAAAAACAGGGAACAATCCAGTTGCCTCTTGAAAAAAAACACCTTTGGGACAGCCATGACCTAAACGTCGGAGAATCTCCTTCCACGTTTATTTTAAGATGAATATTGCCAAACAAGTCCCAGGCCCGAGAGTAGATGAAGGCAGGATGATGGAAGACATGACAACCCCTGTATATATTTCCGCTGCCATCGACTGCAAAGCTGAGGGGGACCACAACTTAAATCTAAATTAAACCCAGTAAGGCTTAATCCCACCCGTAACGTTGATAGACTGCCAGCCTGATCGTATATCAGCCCTGGAAGATAATGGAACTGGCACTTCTGTAAATACAATTAAAGGAAGGTCGTAAAAAACGGAAGTTTGCATTTGGAAATAAATACAGCTAACGCCGAGTCGGGAAAAAAAGAGACCAACATTTTATGGAGTCTAGAAGGAGAATTCCCTTACGTCAACGGAGAAGCCCGTGATCAGCTTGCATTTAGCGATTTTAAATTTTAAAACATTTTACATTTGCACTTTTAAATATTTCATATTTTCACAGGAAACCGATCGGGCTGCCTTGGTGGTCGTTTGCTTTTAACATCTGTGTTTTGCCTCTTGGCTAAGCCCCTATTATTCCATCACCCTCGAGGTGGGGTGGGGTGGGGAAATAGTTTTTTTCTCCATAAATTTCAGTGGAACATTGCTGCAATTTCCTCTTCCACATTGGAGCTTCAAAATTTTTGTGTGCAGACGTCGTGAAATAAAATCGCTGGAAGCCTTGTATTGACTTTTAAAACGTGACAAAACCCCACCCCACCCCAAAGTAATAAACAGAATAAGAGTCATCGGGTCACCTGCAACCAAATTACAGAATAACAAGAATTGGAGGGACCCCGGAGGTCTTCTAGTCCAACCCCCTGCTCAGGCCGCAAATACCTTTTAAGAGAAATGGTTGTCCAATCTCTCGTAAAAACCGCCAGTGTTGGAGCACCCGCAACCTCTGGTGGCAAGCTGTTCCATTGGCTAATTGTTCTCACTGTCAGGAAATTTAGTTCTAGGTTGCTTCTCTCTTTGGTTAGTTTCCATCCGTTGTTTCTTGTCCTGCCTTCAGGTGCTTTGGAGAAGAGGTTGATCCCCCAACTCTTCTTTGTAGCAGCCCCCAAATACTGAAAGACTGCTATTATGTCACCCCTAGTCCTTCTCTTTGTTAGACTAATAGAATAACAGAGTTGGAAGGGACCTGGGAGGTCTTCTAGTCCAACCCTCTGCTCAAGCAAGAGACCCTATTCCATTTCAGAAAAAATGGCTGTTCAATTTCTTCTCGAAAACCTCCCGTGATGTAGCACCCACAACTTCCGGTGGCAAGCCGTTCCACTGATTAATTATTCTCACCGTCAGGAAATTCCTCCTTAATTCCAAGTTGCTTCTCTCCTTGGTTAGTTTCCACCCGTTGCTTCTTGTCCTGCTTTCAGGTGCTTTGGAGAATAGGTTGACCCCCCCCCCCACACACACACACTCTTCTTTGGGGTAGCCCCTCAAATATTGGAAAGCTATTATCGCGTCTGCCCTGGTCCTTCTTTTTGTCAGATTAGACAGACCCACAACGTACGGAATTGCCGAGCCTTACCCGATACCGCCGGCTGCGTAATTTCTTCTCCTCTTTCTCCTTAAGCCCTTTGAAAGGATTGAGAGAATTCCGATATTCGCGGCGCTTGGTCAAAAAGTAGGCCACACAAGCACCTAAAAGAAGAAAGCGTGTCTGTGCACAAGTGTACACAAGTCGGCAACCCAGAACGCCAGAATTTGGGTCACTCTAGATCGCCAAAGGCTGCTATAAAGATATCTCTCCGTTTACACAATTCAACATTTCAAATATCATCCATCAGTTCTGGAATAAATACCAGAAGCTATTTCTAAAGCCGAAGGAAAAAAATGTTCTGTTTAGCGACGGAAGAGGAATATAATGATTTGGGTGGGGCGGGGAAGAGGGGGGGGATGAATTTGGAATGCAGGTAGTCCTTGACTTATGACCAAAATTTCTCTTGTTACTAAGCGAGAGATTTGTTAAGTGAGTTTTGATCCATTTTACGACCTGTCTTGCCATAGTTATTAAACGAAGACACTGGTTTCCCCATTGTCCCGAGGTCGCAAAAGGGGATCACGTAACCCCGGGACGCTGCAACCGTCACAAATACGAAAACAGTGGCCCAAACCACTGAATTTTGACCACATGTACCGTTCGTCAAGTGAAAAACGGTCATAAGTCACTTTTTCCCCCAGCGCTGTTGTAACTCCAAACAGTCACTAAACGAAGCGTGGTTAAGCTGAGGACTACCTGTAGGTTCGAGTGGCGAAACCTGGAAACCGAATGGGGTGGGGAGAAAAAAAATCAAAATAAATAAATAAAAACAAAAAAAACCCCAACCCAGCTCACCTTTAAGTTCCTTATCTGTATAATTATGGTGATTGGAAACCAATTCGTGTCTGAGTTTTTCCAGCAAAAACTTCACCACGGAAATATTCCAGGTTGATTTAATACTGCAAAAGAAGGAACGGAGTAAATAGCCTAGCTGCAGGGCAAGGCAACCTTGGCTCTTTTATGACTCGTGGACTTCAACTCCCAGAATTCCTGAGCCAGCATGGGGGATCTATGGCCCTTTCATGACTCGTGGACTTCAACTCCCAGAATTCCTGAAGCGGCCACACTGAGGGAAAAGGGAGAGGTTTCCAAGCTGAGCCATGATGGCTCAGGAATTCTGGGAGTTGAAGTCCACGAGTCATAAAAGAGCCAAGGTTGCCTACACCTGGCCTAGCAGACTTCAAAAACTGAAGTAAAAAATTAGCATAAAATCATAATCATAATAACAATAACAATAATAGTTCGAAGGGACCTCGGGGGGGTCATCTAGTCCAACCCCCTGCTCAGGCAAGAAAACCTAGATAATTTCAGACAAATGGTTGTCCAGTCTCTTCTTAAAAACCTCCGGTGTTGGAGCATTCACAAGAATGTCACTAAAAGACCAGTATTGTTGTCACAATGCCTGGGGAAAAGACAGACCTTATGGCCATTTTTTCACGCTTATGACCGTTGCAGCATCCCCAGGGTCCCGTGATCAAAATTTGGACGCTTGGCAACTGACTCATATTTACGACGGTTGCGGTTGTCCCGAGGTCGTGTGATCCCCTTTTGCGACCTTCCGACGAGCAAAGACAATGGGGGAAAGCCGGATCCACTTAACAACCGTGTTTACTAACTGAACTTGCAGGGATCCACTTAACAGCTGCAGCCAGCCAGATGGTAAAAAGGAGGCAAAACTCACTTAACTCTCTTGCTTAGCAATTTGAAATTTTTGCGGTCATACGTTGAGGACTTACCGGTACAGTTTTCCATTTTTCACAGCAAAGCACTGCTCACCGTTGATAAAATGCTTTGCACCTAATCTATAAATCAGACGCTGCTGATAACAACGGATAATGGGATCCACTTTTTTCTCGGAAGCAAGGCAGCCGGATAAATGGAAGAAAAATCTTTGCCGGCTTTGTGCATTAGACAACAACCGAAACACCCTTGGGCTGCACAAAGTGATAGAAAACACCACACCGTCTGCTGATCGCTTTGTTCCAAAGCTCACGATAGCTTTCTTTGACAGGAAAGTGAAATCCCAAGACGGTAAAGACGTACAGGTTAGTCCTCGACATACACCCACAGCTGAGCCCAAAATTTCTGTCGCTAAGTGAGACAATTGTGAGTTTTGCCCAGTGGTGGGATTCAGCCAGTTCGCACCAGTTTGGCAGAACCGATAGCTAATTTTTTTGTTGCCCAGGGCCAGAACGGACTTCCGGAAGCGGCATTCGCACAGAGAACTGGTTGTTCACGTATTTGAATCCCACCACTGGTTTTTTTGCCCCGGTTGTTAAGCGAATCACATTAGAAACGCAGTTCTTAAGCGAATCTTAACTTCCCTATTGACTTTGCTTGTCAGAAGGTCACAAAAAGGGGATAGCAACCGTCATAAATCTGAACTCGTAGCCCCGTGGCTGAATTTTGATCCCGTGACCACGGGGATGCTGCAACGGTCGTTAAGTGTGAAAAACTGGTCCTAAGTCACTTTTTTTCCAGTGCCGTGGTAACTTCGGTCACTAAACGAACGGCCGTTAAGTCGAGGACTGCCTGTAATTAGCAAAGCCTTATTGATTTTATTTGTCTCTCACACAACAGCTCACCTTTCCGCGCCATCAAACCGCTTTTCGTTGCCGACGTGGTTGTGAACGTTGTGGACCAATTTCTATAAAGGGGAAAAGAGAAGAAGGCGAAATTCAGCCAAACTCGGTCCCGGGTGATGAAAAACACGATTCAGACAACAAGCCTTCCGAACGGCGGGTGTATTGTGGGTCACAAGCTCGGCCGTAATAATAATAATAATTATAATTATTATAATAATCGTGGGGTTTCTCCTTGATTTCTTCCAAGCCAGAACTATCGTTCTATGAGGGGAGGTCGTCTTTTTCAAGTCTACCCTGCTCTTCTTCGCTCTCCCACCACGGAGCAAAGTGAAGACTCCTTTCAAATCTGGCACGTGCTGTTGGGTTAGAAGAGAATTACAGAGTTGGAAGGGACCTTGGAGGTCATCTAGTCCAACCCCCCCTGCTCAGGCAGGAAACTGTACCATTTCAGATAAATGGTTATCCAGTTTCTTCTTAAAAACCTCCAGTGTTGGAGCATTCACACCTTCTGGTGGCTAGTCGTTCCACTGGTTAATTGTTCTAACTGTTAGGAAATTTCTCCTTAGTTCTAGGTTGCTTCTCTCCTTGATTAATTTCCGTCCATTGCTTCTTGTCCTGCCTTCGGGCGCTTTGGAGAATAGCTTGACTCCTTCTACTTTGGGGCAGCCCCTGAGATATTGGACCACTGCTATCCTGTCCCCCCTCGTCCTTCTCTTCATTAAATTAGACATCCCCAATTCCTGCAACTGTTCTTCGTATGTTTTAGCCTCCGGTCCCCTGATCCTCTTTCTTGCTCTTCTCTGCACTCTTTCTAGAGTCTCAACATCTTTTTTTACATCGTGGTGAGCAAAACTGGACGCCGTATTCCAAGTGTGGCCTTACCAAGGCCTTGTAAAGTGGTAGGAAGGGAAGTCAACTCACGGACAAGACCAGATCCCGTTTGCGCCTGGCGTTCTTCTGCCCGATGCTTCTGCTCCTGCAAGGGAGACTGCTGAAGCCTACAGAGAAATGGGGTTCGCCGTTCGGGGTCTCCTCGTGGGTCGCGCTGGTGGGGGACCCCTCTGGACAAGAGAGGGAGTCATTCAGAGGTTGCAGAAGTGGCTGATGGGCCATCGGTGGGGTGGGGGAGGAGGGAGGAACATACACCGGCGGTACTGGGGCGTCTCCTGTAGGACATTCCTCGGCTACCTGGTGGGAGAGGAAGAATTACACACATCCCGCACAAACGGGAGTCCCCTTTGCTGGTAGTCCTCGGCTTACGACCACAACGGCCCCCCATTGTGATACTGAACACGATTTTGGCAATGACAGAGCAAATTAAGCCCCCCCCAAATTTTCATCGCTAAGCGAGACAGTTGATGTACGAATCCATTGAAAGCGCACAAATACCGAGACCAAAATTGTCGTCGCTAGGCAAAGAGTTGTTCGGGGAACTTTGTCCCATTGTACGACTTTGCTTGCCACAGTTGTTAAGTTAGGAACGCGGTTGTTAAGTGAATCCGGCTTTCCCCATTGACTTGACTAGCCGGAAAGTCGCAAATGGGGGAAATCGTGTGACTCTGAGACGCTGCAAATGTCATAAATAGGAACCAAGGGTCAGAATTTTCAGCGTGTGAAGGTGGGGGAATGCGACAACGGTTCTAAGTGCGGGAAAACTGGTCCTAAGTTGGGTTTTTTCAGTGCCGTTGTAACTTTGAACGGACACTAAATGAATTGTTGTAAGTCGAGGACTACCTGTGTTCCAATTTCCAACCCTCTCTGCTTTAGCACTTTGAGAGGAGGGGCAGCAAGCAGCCCCCCCAATTCCTTGAAACGTACTTTTCATGCCACTCTAGCCTTGAAAACTCTACTCCTCTGCAGTCTTCCTACGTACGTGCATAAATAAGGAGATTCGTTGGAACTTTAGCGATAGTCCTCGACTTATGACCGTTTGCTAAGTGCCTGTTTGAAGATGCAGAGGCACTGAAAAAAATGATTCATGACCGGTCTCCACACTTATGACTGTTATAGCATCCTCGTGGTAACATGATAAAAAATATGGACACTTGGCAACCGGGTGGGTGTTTACGACGGTCGCAACACCCCGGGGTCATTCGCGATCGCCGTTAGTAACCATCCCAGAGGGCTTCCGGCAAGTAAAATCAGCAGGGGAATCCGGGTTCGCTTAATGACCACGATTCACTTAACAAGATGCAGCGATTCGCTTAACTACCTGTGAAACTGGAGGTCATCACATGGGGCCCAACCGCCTCCTGGTGAGCAGCAGGAATTCTCCCAGTCGTAAGTCGAGGACTAGGAAGGCAAAATCTACAATGCTCTGAACGCCCATGTGGAAAGGAAAGCCTCTCCTCATCGCCCCTCAGTGCAGGGGAATCGTGCCAGGCCCAAATGAGCAGCCGAGGCTGCGAGGCGGTTTTCCTCCTCCTGTCGGAAGCTTTTCCCACGCTCCTTTCCTGCCAGCCCTCCGCCAGCTCAGCCCAAACTCCTCATTTACCCCGAGCAGCGCCAAACCCAGTTCCAGCTCGGCCTAAGGACGACGTTGCCAACCCTGGCAGGGTTTTCAGCTCTCTCGCTGCAGCTTCTCCAGCCCAGATTTGGCGCGACTCCCAGATCGCCACTCTCTGGAGGAGCGTTTGGCAGGGAGCGCGGGAAACGCCATCAACTATTCATGATGCCATCTGTGCCCGACCAGCGGGACGGGGCTACGGCTCGGATTTGATGGAGCGGGAGAGACAGAGCCCACCCACCCCACCCCACCCCAATTCCAAGCTACGTACTCCACCGAGGGCCGATACGGGCGAGAAGGCCAAAGTTTCGGATCGGCCCGCTGCAGCCGACGCGGCTCCCAGCTGCCTCAATTCCTCGATGACCACCTGGACGCCGTTCCCGAACCCTTCGGCCTCCAGGTCCTCCTCGTCTTCAGCGTCCACTGTCTGCTCCTCGGGGCTGGGTTTGAGGGCCACGAGGGGAGCCCGTCGCAGGGCCGCCACGTCTTCCTCGAGGCGTTTCAAGGCGTCGTTGTTGGCCCTGGCCAAGCTCAGCGCCAGCTCGGCTAAGCTGACCGCCTTTTCAACCCGCTGGTAGATGAGGTGGAGCATCTGCTCCGAGGACTGGACTGTCAGCCCTGTGCCCGTGATGGTGATGGGGGTGCACGGAGGGGACGATGGGGGCAGGGGTGGCGGGGCCGTGGCGGGACCCCCCGGCTCCTGCTTGCAAGTGCCACAGCAGCATTTGGCTTCTTTCCCGTGGGACGGGGAGAACAAGATGGTGGCGCTGAACGACATGGGAGCAGGAACCCGGATTTTTGCGGGACTGGCAGATCCCGGTAGAAGCAAAGATGGCTCCGGGGTGGATCGGAGAGCCTCAGGAGAGAAGGCGCCTCAAAGACACCAGACTACCGAAAGTGGGGGGGGGGGAGAATCAAGGAAAATAAAGCAGCTGGATGAGTTTGGCTCAGCCTCAGCCATGTAGCTTTGCAAAGCCGCAAGTGGCCTTTTTGGGAACATCGTGGGGGGGGTTTCGAACCAGGGTCTCCAACCAATTTCCCGCCCCCCAGACGGACACGAAAGCCAGCCAAAGGGAGCAAAAGAGAACCAGCTTGTTTTAATGGTAAAGCTAGGAGGCTGGGAGTTCTAGTCCCACCTTAACTGTGAAAGTCAGCGAGGTGACTTTTGAGCCCATCACCAGGAGATGGTGAGTTCAAGTCTCGCCCGAGAGGTAAAAGCCGGCTGGGTGACTTTGGACCAATCACCAGGAGACAGTGAGTTCTAGTCCCGCCTTAGGTGTGAGTGTCAGTTGGGTGACTTTGGGCCAATGAACCAGGAGACTCTGAGTTCTAGTTCTGCCTTAACTATGAAAGTCAGCTGGGTGACTTTGAGCCAATCACCAGGGGATGGTGAGTTCAAGTCCTGCCTTAGACACGAAAGCTGACGGGGAGACTTGGTGGCAAAAACCAGGAGGCTGGCAATTGTATTCCCACCTTAGGATGAAACCCGGCTGGGTGGCTTTGGATCAATCACCAGGAGACGGTGAGTTCTAGTCCCGCCTTAGGCATGAAAACCAGCTGGATGACTTTGGGCAACTCCCTCCATCTCTCTCTCTCTCTCTCTCTCTCTCTCAGGCCAGCCCACCTCGCAAGGTTGTTGTTGTGGAGAAAATCGGAGGAGGATGTTGCATTGGGTATGTTCACCGCCTTGAGCTATTTGTAAAAAATAAAAATAAAAGTCGGGACACAAATAAATCATAAAAATCAATACAGCCGGTCAAGCCACTTCCCGCTGCTACCCGGCTCAGCGGCCCTTCAAAGCTGCAAACGGTTGCAAATCTTGCAGGCCTCTCGCCGTGCCGCTTCATCTGAATTGTGGTGCCGTTTTTGGCTCTTTGCCACCGCGGCCGAAACTCTATTAACTCACTGCTGACCTCCTGTAAATTTTACCCAAGGCCTCCTGAGTAGATTGTCAATGGACTCTCACAATTAACTCAGTGTGGAGGAGACGGCGGAGGGACTACTACGGAGATTTTTCAAACACAAGAATTTTCACGGTTAACCGGAGGTTCAGCAGCTTCAGAGACCGTGAGAAACCTATCAACAAACTCCGATAAAGCTTTGATTCGATCTCTGCCACATCGGCAGATTACAGGTGGTCCTCGACTTACAAGCACTTGTTCAGCGACCGTTGGAAGTTACTACTCGCGCTGGAAAAAAAGCAACTTATGACCATTTTTCACTTACGACCGTTGCAACTTCCCCCGTGGTCACGTGATCAGAATTCAGACGCTTGGCAACCTGCTCATGTTTACGACGGTCGCGGCGTTCCCCCCGGGGGGTCACGCGATCCGCTCTTGCGACCGTCTGGCAAGCAAAGTCAATGGGGAAGCCAGATTCACTTAACGTCGGGTTGACTTAATTTAACAATTGCGGCGATTTGGTTAACAAAGGCGACAAGAAAAGTTGTAAAATTGGAGCAAAACTCCCTTAACAAATGTCTCTCTTAGCAACAGAAATGTTAGGGTCAATTGTGGTTGTAAGTCGAGGATTACCAATATTCTGAATAAATCTGGCAAAATTATTAGTCAAATTATAGGCATTGTAGTTCAAAGATAACACAGGGAGTCCTCGACTTACGGCCACAACGGAGCCAAAAATTTTAGGACCTTTCTTGCCAGTTGCTAACAAGTGTGAAAAACAGTAATGTCACTTTTTTCAGCACCGTAGTAACGTCGGTCACTAAATGAAGGCTTGTAAATCGAGGACCTTTACTGTGCGTCCAGGATCACTTTGTGTCCCCCCTCTCTCTCTAATAACTTATTCACTAAACTTGCAAAAACATCTTCAGGCCGTAACTAACCAGCTGCATGTCAGCAGGGGGTTCCATCTGTTAGCTTTTGCCTCTGTTCCCACAACACGCTTAACCTGACTCCAGGGTTGGCCGATTTTTCTGGATGGCACAGCACACCACAGCCTCAACTATAACCACAGCGAAAATAAATCTAAACCGGCTGAGCATCCTTGCAGGAAGATGGGCTCTAAACCTCTGAACGGCTTCCAGAAGCGTGCTCGAGAAGCACAGGGGGAGGGGGTCGTGGGAATCATCCTGGGGGGGGCGGGGAAGGCAGAAACTGGAGTTCAGAATCCGCAGATGGTGTTGCAAAAAAAAAAACCCAACTCCCGAGTCAACCCGTTCACACGACACGCGCGCGCGACCCAGGTCCCGAGTTCCAAGACAGGGAATCGAACGCCGCGGCCGCCCAACGTTCCATCCCGCGTATACAGCGCGAGGGGAAAGCAACACGCGTGCGCGAGGCAGCTCGCCAGCCAGCCGTGTACAAAGCGAAGCGGCTGTTGGTCTCCGCCCTTTTTCTTTCCGATTGGCCGGCGCGCTGGAGACAGACGCATTTGATTGGTTGCGAGCCCTGGCGCCTTGTCCCGGAGACGAGAAGCGGGAGGGGTAAGGCGCCCAGAGGGGAGAAGGGCGCCTGAGGGAGGCCCGCGAGGCTGGACTCTTTTCAAGGCCGCCTCTGCAAATCAGGACTCCGGCTACTCTATGGTATTTTGAGCCGGCCAGAGGGATCAAAAGCAGGCCATGAGGTCAAAGTTCAGATGCTTTTCCTACTTGCCCCCCCTCCCCCTCCTCCAAAGCATCAGAACTAAAATAGACCTGCATCCTGGCCACATTTCCACCAATGGCCCCAAGAAAGCTAATACAAACCTGGGTTGTATAAACAGAGGCATAGAATCAAAAATCAGGGGTCTTCAAACTTGGCCCTTTGATGACTTGTGGACTTCAACTCCCAGAATTCCTCAGCCAGGCTCGCTGGCTGAGGAATTCTGGGAGTTGAAGTCCACAAGTCATCAAAGAGCCAAGTTTGAACACACACACACACACACATCAAAATCATGGGAAGTATCAGTACCGCTTTGTTAAGGCCGCACCTGGAATCCTGCATCCAGTTTTGGCCACCACATTGTACAAAAAAAAAGAAAAAGATGTTGAGACTTTGGAAAAAATGCAGAGAAGAGCAACTAAGATGATTAAAGGCTTGGAGACTAAAACAGGAAGAATGGTTGCAGGATTTGAGTTTGGCCAATCTAGACAAAAAATGGACCTGGGGGGGGACACATGATAGCCATCTCCTAATATTTTTATTTTATTTTATTTTATTATTTTAATTCCATTTATATCCCGCTCCTCTCCGAAGACTCAGGGCAGCTTACAAGCTTAGCAGTAGCCTTCATTCTATGTATATGCCTGCTTATTAGGGCTTTCACACACACCCCAAGCGGCATTATTACAAAGTCAGCTTAATTGCCCCCAACAATCTGGGTCCTCATTTTACCTACCTCGGAAGGATGAAAGGCTGAGTCAACCTTGAGCCTGGTGGGATGCGAACCTGCACTAATTGCAGGCAGCTGGTGTTACTTAAGGAGGGGCTTCTGCAAAGAAGAGGGGGTCAACTTATTCTTCAAAGCACCAGAAGGCAAAACAAGAATTTTAACAACTGCAGTGATTCACTTAACTGTGGCAAGAAAGAAACTGTCTCACTCAGCCACAGAAATTTTGAGGTCAATTATGGTCACAAATCGAGGAGTACCTGCACTTACTTCTGCTACACTCATGGGACCCACAGGATTCTCAACTCACTGCATCGTCTGCCACCATAAAGTAATTTTTTCTCCCTCCAAAGCTATGCAGAAACATCAGGGCTGTTGGAATTGGGTATGTCTAGTTTAGTGAAAAGAAGGACTAGGGGTGACGTGGTAGCAAGTGTTCCAGTATCTCAGGGGCTGCCCCAAAGAAGAGGGAGTCAAGCTATCCTCCAAACCACCTGAAGGCAGGACAAGAAGCAACGGATGGAAACTAATCAAGGAGAGAAGCAACCTGGGATTAAGGAGAAACTTCCTAACAGTGAAGACAATTAACCAGTGGAACAGCTTGCCACCAGAAGCTGTGGGTGCTCCATCACTGGAGGTTTTTTTTGAAAACAGACAGGACAGCCACCTGTCTGAAATGGTGTAGGATCTCCTGCTTGAGCAGGGGGTTGGGCTAGAAGACCTCCAAGGTCCCTTCCAGCTCCATTCTGACCAAATCCTGCCTTGACTGGATGCTGCAAAATGGTTGATTCTGGCCAAGAGTGTTTGCACGCCCTAGGGCAGGGGTCGGCAACCTCGGCTCTTTTATGACTCGTGGACTTCAACTCCCAGAATTCCTGAGCTGGCTCAGGAATTCTGGGAGTTGAAGTCCACGAGTCATAAAAGAGCCGAGGTTGCCGACCCCTGCCATAGGGCCTTGCTTTGCAACACCAGAATGGACCAAAAATGCTCCTAGTGAGTAAATAAACTCAGGATTTTCAGGGATTTATTTTCTCCTTGCAATTTCCTTCCACGGGTCTCCTCCATCTCTGAAACTTCCCGGAGGGATACCTGTACATCAAGCAAAGCTTTCAAGCCTTAAAATGTAATTTGCACCTGCAAGCTGAATTCGCTTATTCCTTTTTGATTTCTGCCTCCAGACCTCAAATCAGACCGGTTTCCCTTTCTTGCAAAGACAAATCCAGCTGCATGATATAATACGGACCCTCCCATCAATTCCCCCCCCCCTGCATCACTCAGGCGCCGCTTCCTACAGCTAAGAGACTGTAATTCCCCCGCAGGTTACCTCCACTTAAAACACCTTCATTTATTCTTTTAATGGCGGTGGAAACGAAGCCCGGAACAGCTCCGTTAACCAGCTTCTGTACTTCGAGTTGCTAGAATAGCAGCCGGAGAAAGAAACCCTGGTTTAAAACTTGTTAGTTTTGGGGCTGATGGTTTTGGGGAGGAACATTTACAATTGTAACGCTGAAGAAGCCCCAGTAATTCCCGCCGTCCCCTCCTGCCATACCAAGCAAGCTGAAATGAAAACCAAAAGGTAGATTTCATGACATAATTACCCCGAAATTCCTTATTGCTTTTCTGCAAGGCTTTTTCGTAGAAAATCTTGCGCCCTGGGCCTTATTGTTACCGGTATAATTGCTTTTTTTGTTTTTTTCTAGCTTTTTGGGGAAACGGTGCCTCCGTCCCAAGGCCTGGTACCCTGACGATCCTAACCTTAGGAGATAAATTGCTGGGTCTTCCATTCAAAAGGATGCTTGCACACCCACAAGTCTTTGCACACACTCGAGGGTGTGTGTGTGGGGGGGAGTTTCGGTACATCCTTGTCTGTTGTTTTTTTTAAAAAAACACCAAGGATTCAATTAAAGCGCTTATCTATCCTATCGAATATCTTATTATCCGGAGTTTCTACGAGGCCGCCGGTTTATCGCTTCCAAGCCTCCCCCACCCACCCCCTTTTGTTTTCTTTCTCGGTACACGTCAACCTGTCTAGCCATTTTGCAAAATTAAAAAAAATGAATACATGTACACCTTTCTCGCACACTCTTTTCCTGCACTCATTTTGCTCCTTTAAGCTTCCTGGTTGTTTTTCCTTGGCAAGGCCAAAAAAAAAAAAAAGGAAGGGCAGACTGGGGGATTCTCTGCCCCCACCCCCGCCATCGTCTCTCTCCCCTTGTCCACACACACACACACAGACGCACACACACACACATTTCCCCTTGATCCTGTCTCCTCACATGCATGCATGCACACGGCACCCCTGGGCAAAGGATACAGGAATGACGTACAGCTCTTTGTATTCGCCTGCGTGTCCATGTTTGTGTGTGCAAAAAAAAAAAAAGGGGAGGGGGAGAGGTGTACCCTGCTGCCAACTGCCACACCCCCGTGCTCTCCCCCTCCTCCTGCCCTGATTGGCCAGTCTCCTGCGCGCACACACAATCGCACACCACAGCTGCACACGTATTCTTGAGCAGGGCCCCAGCAGGGAGCATCCAGCAGAAATGGGCACTGCCATTCCCCCCCCACCGTTCTCCTTGACACGCAAACATTCAACCTCTAATTCTAGGGGTAGGCCACCTTGGCTCTTTTATGACTCGTGGACTTCAACTCCCAGAATTCCTGAGCCGACATGGGGGAACTATGGCCCCTTCACGACTCGGGGACTTCAACTCCCAGAATTCCTGAGTCAGCTGTGCCGAGGGGAAAAGGAGAGGTTTCCAAGCTGAGCCATGCCGGCTGAGGAATTCTGGGAGTTGAAGTCCACGAGTCATAAAAGAGCCAAGGTTGCCTACCCCTGTGCTCCAACCCACGTTATGACCGGAAGTCCTCGACGTACGACCTCTGAGCCCAATTTTACGTCTGCTGAGTGAGACATTTGTTTGGCGAGCTTACCTGCATTTTAGGGTTTGTCTCGCCACAGTCCTTAAGTGAATCGCCGCCGTTGTTCAGTTCGGAACACGGTTGTGACGTGAATCCCCCGTGGACTTTGCGCGACAGAAGGTCGCAAAAGAGGATCACGCAACCATTGTAAATACGAGTCAGTTGCCAAGAGTCTGAATTTGGAGATGCTGCAATAGCCGTGAGGAAAAAGAGTCATACGTCCCTTTTTCCATGCCGTTGTAACTTTGAACAGCCACTAAAT
This sequence comes from Vipera ursinii, assembly GCF_947247035.1. Lineage (NCBI taxonomy): Eukaryota > Metazoa > Chordata > Lepidosauria > Squamata > Viperidae > Vipera > Vipera ursinii. Next base: position 3,990,079 of record NC_139517.1, on the reverse strand, counting down.
GAAGTGGAAGTGGAAGACTCTGTACAGATAGTCCTCGACTTACAACAGTTCACTTAATGACCATTGAAACTTACAGCGGCCCTGAAAAAAGAGACACCCCCTTTCCAGCCTCCCCGTGGTCGCGTGATCAAAATTTAGCTGACATTTATGACGGTTGCCGCGTCCCGGGGTCACGTGATTCCCCCTTTTGCGACCTTCTGACAAGCAAAGTCAATGGGGAAGCCAGGTTCACTTAATGACCGGGTTACTAACTTGAACATCTGCAGCGATTCACTTAACAACGGTGGCAAGAAAGATGGTAAAAATGGGGCAAAGCTCACCTATCCCATGTCTCGGTTCACAACCCCAAAATTTGGGGCTCCATTGTGGACGTAAGTTGAGGACTACCTGTTATTTGCAGGGGCCGCTTTGAACCCAGGACAGACACCCCAGCCCTGTCTCCTCTCGTCGGTACTTGTCTAGCAATTAGATTTTAGATTAGATTAGATCACTAATTATCTAGTTATCTAATAACACTGGAAGTTTTTTAAGAAGAGACTGGACAGCCATTTGTCTGAAATGGTGTAGGGTTTCCTGTCTGAGCAGAGGGTTGGACTAGATGACCTCTAAGGTCCCTTCCAACTTTATTATTATTATTATAACCTTTACTGTCATTTTTCTTTCCCCTGTGGGCACAACGGCACCCATTAAAAATGAAATTTAGTTGTTCGCTCTCAAAAGTGTGCACATACATAACACACATTTAAACATACGATACGCCACATATGTATAGACCTACGCCCTTACATGTAAGTAACATACAAATATTAATCACTGTCCATCTTGAATACATAGTAGAAGGAGGAAGATACAAGGTTGATACTGTATGGAACAAAATTGACCGAATTTGGACGTTCTGCTTCGGATACCACGGAGCCCCCTCCCAAAAGGTAACAAAGAAAACAGGCCACGGAGAGGGTGTGTAGCGTCCCAGACAATCTTGCGGATCCTGCTCAAGCAACGCTTTTGTTCCACGTTCTGGATGGAAGGAAGGGAACTGCCAATGATCTTTTCTGCTGTCCTCACCACTCTCGGCACCCCCTTCCTGTCCGAAGCCGGGAAGGCTTCCAATCTAGACTGTGGTCCCGTATGACAGGATGCTCTCGATCGTCCCTCTGCAAAAAGTGGTCAGGACAGGGGGAAGACGATGTGCTTTTCTCACGCGACGCGGAGAATGCAGCCGCTGATGGGCCCGCTTCACCAGTGTCTCGCTGGTTCAGCGACCAAGCCAGCCTTTTTTCCGTCCCGTCTCTCTGCAACGGTGCAAAAACCTTTCGCTACCGGCTTCGCTTTTTCTTTTTTTTGCAAACCCTTTTGTTCCTTCCCCCCGAAGGAAGGAGACACTTCAAAAGCCACCTTTGTTTTAAGAAGAAACAAAACACTTTAAAAAAAAACAAAAACCGAACACGCTTGGCCTGCCTCATCCTTTTCATCCCCCAAGCTTGCAAATGACCTTTTCCCTTCGTATTAAAGTCTGGGGCGATGAACACGCAGTCGGTCGTGCCAAGTGAAGAAAGCAGGACGAGAGGAAGGCGAAGGATTATCTGAGTGTGTTAAGTTTGTATGGAATCGGCCCTCAAAAGCTAAGGGCAAATTGTCCCAGGAGTTAAGAAAAATGCGCTGGAGTTCCTTCATTTGGGAAAACCCATCCGGGCACAACGACCCACCCCCACCCCGGGCTTGTTTGGTCTAAAAATAAAACCTTCAAATGACATTCCCAGCTCCCGCAGCCACATCCCCATGGCCGTTTGCACTGTGCGTTGGCGAGAATTGAACCACAAATAGTCCTCAACTTACAAGAGTTCCTTTAGTGACAGTTCAAAGTTACAACGGCACTGCGAAAAGTGGCTTATGAGTTTTTCCCACGACCATTGCAGCATCCCCCTCGGTCATGTAATCAAAGTTTGGATGCTTGGCAACTGCCTCATATTTATGGTGGTTGCAGCGTCCCGGGGTCATGTTACCTGTGTGTAGTGTGCATTGTGGACAGCACTTAATTTCGTTGTGAGATACACAGTGACAATAAAGATATTCTATTCTACTTTAATTCTGAATTCTATTCTAATTATTGCATTTATATTCTATTCTTATCATTATTCTATTTCTATTCTAATTCTGAATTCTACTACTCTAATTATTCTATTCTATTCTAATCTTTATTCTATTTCTATTCTATTCCATATTTTCTATTCTAATTCTGAATTCTACTCTATTCTAATTATTCTATTATTCTATTCTATTATCATTATTCTATTCCTATTGTAATTCTGAATTCTAATTATTATATTTTCTATTCTATTCTAATTATTCTATTATTCTTATCATTATTCTATTTCTATTCTATTCTAATTTTTCTATTATTCTGTTCTATTCTTATCATTATTCTATTTCTATTTCTATTTCTATTGCATTGTATTGTATTGTATTGTACTGTATTGTATTGTATCCCTTCTGTGACCTTCTGACAAGCAAAGTCAATGGGGAAGCCAGATTCACTTAACAACCGTGTTACTAACATAACAACTGCAGTGCTTCACTTAACAACTGTGGCAAGGAAGGTCGTAAAAGGGGGCAACACTCACTTAAGAAATGTTTCGCTTAGCCACAAACAGTTCAGGCTCTATTGCAGCCGTAGGTCGAGGACTACCTGTATAACACACCTGTGGACGTGCACACACTCCTTGCGACCGCAGTAGACAAAGATTGACCTCCCGTTCTTGTGAAGAACACAAATAGCTCGGACAAGCAAAGTTGGATTCCAAAGCAGCTGGACATTTTATTACATAAAACACTGGTTAAACCCTCTTCCGACAATATTTGTGGCCTCCCCCTTTCCGTTAACGGTCGAAGTTACAATTTCGCTTCTTTTATGGGTTTGGAAAACACTCTACAGCCAATGGCCTTTTACCGAGACCCCCCAGGCTGCTGCCCTCCACCCCTTTTCAGTCCACGGTTTCAGGCCACAGCTTCGGCGGACGTGTCGCGGAACAATTCCCGCAGGCCGGCTACGTCGTCGCTGGAGACGTGGATCCAGCCGTCCGAGCGGACGTGGTAGAGGTTCACCGAGCCCCCCGAGTAAGCGTCGCGGTACGTGGCTTGATAGATGGCCCGCCGGGCCAGATCATAGGCGTCCTCCACCGAGAGGTCGTGAGAGTAGCCACGATCCATCACCCCGTAGGCGTAGACGGAACCGGAGCCCACCGAGAAGACGGTTCCCGAGATGCGGTTCCCTTCGCTATCCACGTAATAGAGACCTGAAAGGCAGGGCAAAGAAAGCAGGGTTAACGGAGTCGCCCGTAAATTTTTCGACAATGACCTTAAACCACGGTTGAGCACCTAAAAATTAAGAAGGGCAGGCTTGGTTTTAACTGGGCCGAACACGATTTCTGGGGGAGCGCGTTCGAAACCTGCAGTTTCTCCAAATTTTACCGTCCTAATTCAATCAAGTCTTCCACTTACAACTGTTCCTTTTTAGTGAAGTTAGAACAGCACTTGAAAAAAGTGACAGACGGTTGTGGCATTTTTCACACTTTCTTTTCACACATGACTGTTTTTTCACACATGCGACTTGTGGCACGTTAAGGTAATGATTTAACAGCTAACCAGCTTATGTAAAGATGTGCGATGCAATGATGGGAATGACTCAGCAGGGTCTGTATCCCTTTAAGAGCCAGCATGGTCTGTGTCTCTTTAAGAGCCTTTGTATAAAAGGAAGGCTCTGCTGCTGTGCTCTCTCTCTCTTTCTTCCATTTCCTGCTGTAACTGTGGTGTGTTGGATCCTGCTGTATTAGTACGTATATGTGTATTGTTCCTGGTGTATGATATTGTAGATAGCGTAATATAAACCACCATTTAATACAGACCACTGTTTACTGTGTTTACTCTTATCTCAGCGCAATAAGACTGTGCACGTTCCGACATGGCATTCCCGTGGTCACGGGATCAAAATTCAGACACTTGGCCACTGGCTCGTATTTATGACGGTCGCAGTGTCCCAGGGTCACGGGATCCCCCCACCCTGACAAGCAAAATCAATGGGGAAGCCGGATTCGCTTAACATCCGTGTTAGCAATTTAAGCAATGGCAGCGATCCGCTTAACAACCGCGGCAAGGAAGGGCCTCCAATGGGACAAAACCTCACTTTTAACAAACTGTCTCGCTTAGCCATGGAAATTTTAGAATGGATTGTGGTCGTTCCAAGTCGAGGACTACCCGCTCCACAATCCCGGATGATATCGTGCGCTAGGGGTGTGTGTGTGTGTGTAATGGCAGAACCGGATTGTCGGAGGTTTGCAGAGTTTCGAGTCCCTGATCGTGCGGGCTTATCAGCGGGGCTGGCTTCAGAAAAGGGCTGGACCAATTCGTGGCAGTCGGATAATGGCTATTAGCCTGGAAGGCAGATTCGTGGGCTTCCTGGATACTTGGCTGGCTACCGTGAGGGCGGCTTGCTGGACACGGTGGGCTGGAGCCTCCTCCAAGAGCGGGCTGTTTATATTGAGCCTTGGTGGAGCAGTGGGCTAATGCCTCCTTAAGTAACACCAGCTGCCTGCAATTAGTGCAGGTTCGAGTCCCACCAGGCTCAAGGTTGACTCAGCCTTCCATCCTTCCGAGGTAGGTAAAATGAGGACCCAGATTGTTGGGGGCAATTAAGCTGACTTTGTAATAATGCCGCTTGGGGGGTGTGTGTGAAAGCCCTAACAAGCAGGCATATACATAGAATGAAGGCTACTGCTAAGCTTGTAAGCCGCCCTGAGTCTTCGGAGAAGGGCGGGATATAAATGGAATTAAAATAAATAAAAAAAAATATTGCTACCTTGGCATTTTGGACTCTATTCAGTCCCCCCCCCCACCGAAATAGGAGGAGAGGGGGAAGAAGAGGAGGAGGGGGGAAGAAAAAGAGAAGATGGAGGGGGAAGAAGAGGAGAGGGGAGGAGGAGGAGAGGGGAGGGGAAGGAGAAGGAAGAGAACAGAAGAAAGGAAAAGAACGAGGATGATGACAAGGAGTAGAGAAGGAGAAAGAGGAGGAAGGAGGAAGAGGAGGAGGAGGAAGGGAAGAAAGAAGAGAAATTTTTCAAAGTTGTTTCCTAGTCTTTTATTCCAAACCTTTGCTAAGAAACCCTAGTAGAGTAGTCAAAAGAGCCGAAATATTGATGCCTACAGCCATACTGTATGTAATCAGATGAGGAGGCCTTCAAAGAAACCGTTTTGGGACAACACAAGGAAAGAGAATTATGGGATTGTTTAAATAAAAATCCACAGACAGATTTAAAATCAGGTTTGTAGAGATGGGAGAGAGAGAGAGAGAGAGAGAGAGAGAGAGAGAGAGAGAGAGAGAGAGAGAGAGAGAGAGAGAGAGAGAGAACTGTATTCACCAATGAAGAGCTTAGAACACTGTTTTTCAATCTCAGCAATTTTAAGACCGGTGGACTTCAACTCCCAGAATTCCCCAGCCAGCCATGCTGGCTGGGGAATTCTGGGAGTTGAAGGCCACCCGTCTTAAGATCGCCGAGGCTAAAAAACAAAACAAACGCTTGCTTGGAACCACAATCCTACAAGCACAGAATGAGGGGAGGGAGAAAAAGGCAGTGCATATGATTTATGCCCCACTCCAAAATTTATTTGCTTCACATTCAGGCACTTCAGCAGAATTTATTCTCTCCGTGTTATTTCCGAATGTGGCCTTAAACGCCATCCGGGCACTTTTTCTTTTTGCCATTTCTCAAGAACCAGCCAGCTTGATCCCCAGAGTTAATAGAAACGGATCTATTTACACAGCGCTCCGATAATTTCTCGAGGGCTTTCGGGGACTGCAAAAAAAACAACCAAACAAGCAAAAAAAGCAAACAAACAAACACCACCACCCCCCAAAAAAAACCTTTCAGGCAATTGGCAATTTAAGTGAGATTTATTAGCTTTCTTCCCCCAGGAGGGAACCGCAAACCTGCCCAGCCTAGCAGAATCAGCATAGGAGAACACAACCACACAACTGCAACACAACAAACGCCAAAGGGGGGGGAGGCATTTGAGTTTCCTCTGTCAGCCTAACCTGAAGGCCATCGACAGGCAGTAGTCACACCGGTGACAGCTCATATTTGTGTAAATTTTAAATTGCTAACAAAGAATTAAGGGAGACTGATATGCATTTCAAACTTATTAGTTTTCATCAGTCAGCCATACCCTTCTGACATTCGAACCTGGGCTGATTGCACATTAGGCAGTTGTTTTCACCTCTAAGCCACAGGATCTCTCTCGCTTTGTTAGCTGAGAAGCAAGGGGAGATATATGTCAAATGCTTGTTAACTATTTTTTAGATTACCTTGCTAGGCCCCAAACATGGGACAAATCTTTATTTCCTGTGTCAGCCTAACCTGAAGGCCATCGACAGGCAGTAGTCACAACAGTGACAGCTCATATTTGTGTAAATTTTAGATTGCTAACAAAGAATTAAAGGGAGACTGATATGCATCTCAAACTTATTTGTTTTCATCAGTCAGCCATACCCTTCTGAGATTCGAACCTGGGCTGATCTGCACATTAGGCAGTTGTTTTAACCTCTAGGCCACAAGCTCTTATCTCACTTTGTTAGCTGAGAAGCAGGTTCGAATCTCAGAAGGGTATGGCTGACTGATGGAAACAAATAAGTTTGAAATGCATATCAGTCTCCCTTTAATTCTTTGTTAGCAATCTAAAATTTACACACACACACACACACATATATATATGTATACACATACACTGCTCAAAAAAATAAAGGGAACACTTAAACAACACAATGTACTGTATTTAATAGTAGGATGTCTTATCTTGTTCCCTTTATATACATACATACATACATACATACATACATACATACATACACATATATATATATATATATATATGGATCTTTGGTCATTCGGGTTTTTCCCCGCGTAGAATTGAAGGTGTAGGAGCAACGTTGCAAACACCCGCGAAAACACCCGCGAAAACCTCAGAAAACACACACACACACACACACACACATATATATACACTCATATATATATATATATGAGGTTTGGGTTAGGATTTCCCCAAGTAACATTTTCAATATTTAGCAAACAGCATATTGTCTGGGTACATGTATTTAACTAACAGTAATAGATATACCGGTAGTTAATTATCATAAACAATGTTGATTAATCACTCCGTAGCCCTCTTCTTACTTATATTCAAGATTACACATCATATTCCTTTCTCTCTGACTCGTTTTTCTAGCCATTGGTAAAAATTATCCCACGTTCCAAAGTACACTGAGTCTTCCTTCTCTTTAATCTCTAAAGTCAATCTATCCATTTCTGCACACTCTAGAATTTTCTTAATTAGTCCTTCTTCAGCTGGTTAAGTTTTCATTTTCCCAATATTGGGCAAATACAAGTCTTGCTGCTGCTAATACATGTAGCAATAAATACCTACAATCTTTCTCGTACTTTGGCTCCTATTATTCCTAACAAAAACAATTCTGGTTTGAAGTCTATTTGAGTTTTCAATTCCCCCCCCCCCACTTGACTACAGGTTAATCCTCGACTTACGACAACTGACCCAAAGCTAGGTGGTGGTGAAGTGAATTCTGCCCTGTTTTAAGACCTTCCGAAAGTGATCACATGATGTCGGGAAACCGCAACCGTAATAAATGTGGAGCAGTTGACAAGCATCCGAATTCGGATTAGGGGGAGGCCACAACGGTTGTGTGAAAAAACGGTCATAAGTGTGAAAAACGGCCGTCAGTCGTTTTTCTCCAGTGCCGTTGTAACTTTGAACTTTAAACCAACTGTTGTAACTGCCTGTGTAAGTGACTTACGATCATTTTTCACACTTAACGACCGTTGCGGCATCCCCATAGTCACGTGATCAAAACTGACTCAGATTTTATGACCATCGCAGTGTCCCCGGGTCATGCGATTCCCACTTCTGAGAGGCAAAGTCAACGGGGAAAGCCAGATTCACTTAACAACCGGGTTAATAACTTTTAACTGCAGGGATTCACTTAACAAGTGTGGCAAGGAAGGATGCAAAAGGGGGGCAAAATGTGTCTCATTGAGCAAGAGAAATTTTGGACTCGAGGTCGTAAATCGAGGACTACCTGCGACCTCCCATCCTGATCCAGATTAGCAGCCCGAGACCAGCGAAAGTTGTCTAGCAAATGTTGAAAGTCTGGAAAAAATTCAGAGAAGAGCAACTAAGATGATCCAAAGCCTGGAGAGTAAAACATACGAAGAAGGGCTGCGGGACTTGGGTTTGGCTGGTCTAAAGAAAAGAAGAAATAGGGGTGACATGATAGCAGCCTTCCAGCATTTGAGGGCCTGCCACAAGGAAGAAGGGGTCACGTTGTTCTCCAAAGCACCAGAGGGCAGGACGAGAAACAATGGTTGGAAACCGATCAAAAAGAGAAGCAACCTGGAATTAAGGAGATACTTCCTGACAGTGAGGACAATTAACTAGTGGAACAGCTTGCCACCAGAAGTTGTAGGCGCTCCATCACTGGAGATTTTTAAGAAGAGGCTAGACATACACCTGTCTGTGACAGTAGAGGTTCTCCTGCTTGAGCAGGGGGCTGGACTAGAAGACCTCCAAGATCCCTTCCAGCTTCTACTCTACTTCATTCTATATTCTCTCTTCTCTTCTCTATTCTATACTATTCTATTCTATTTTCTTTTCTCTTCTCTTCTAGCCACAAGTTCTCAAAAAGAGACAGCGGCCATCATTCTTCCAAGTGGCCACTGGAAAAATTTCATCTTTCCCACAGACCTCCTACCTCCTTCGCTCCTGGTAAGCATCGTGCAGGGTACAGATAGTCCTCGGATTACGACCACAATTGAGTCCATTTCTGCTGCTAAAGCGAGGTCATTGTCAAATTTGGCCTCAACTGTGGTCGTAAGTTAGAGGTCGACCCGTAATTGCAATTTAGATCTAGTGGGATGGATCAGAACCAGAGGAACGCATGCAGTCCTGGACTTGATGACTATAACTGAATTCAAAATTTCCATTGCTAAAAGCAGGAGATTTGTTGAGGGAGGTGCATCCCATTTAACAACTTTTCTGCCACTCTTCAAAATAAATCCCTGTGGTCCTTAAATGAATCATGTGGTCATTATGGGGATAGGGCTTCCCCCCCCCCATTAACTTTGCTTGTCAGAAGCCAGTTGGGAAGGGATCGCAAAGAGGGATCACGTGATCCCAAGACACCGCAACGATCATAAAATAAGAGGCCAGCTGCCAAGCCCCCAAAGTTTGATCACGTGAGCATGGGGATGATGCGACGGTCGTAAATGTGAGTTGGCCGCCAAGCATCCGAATATAAACCACGTGAGCACGGGGATGCTGCGACGGTCGTAAATGCAAGTCGGCCACCAAGCATCCGAGTATAAACCACGTGACCACAGGGATGCTGCGACGGTCATCTAAAAACTAGTCAGCAGTCCTTATTTTCAGTGCCCTTGTTAACTGCGAGCGGTCACTAAACGAAGTGGTCGTTAAGTCGAGGACTAGCCTGCCAAGCATTCTGAAAGGCCAGAAACGAAAGAGGTAAATTCCTCACCTGGTCCCCTCTTGTCCCAGCCACAGATCATGGTGCCCATGGAGAGGCCCATCCCTTTGTACTGGTACACCATATTGGCCAAGAGTTTGGAGGCGGCGGCCACCGAGATCCGCTCCTTATTGCGGAGTTCGTAAATGCGACACTGCCGGGCGAGCAGCCGTTCCCAGAAGCTGCAGTCGGCGGCACCCCCGGCCATGGTGCCCAGCAGGTACGGGTTGATCTCGATGATCTTCTTGACCGTCTGCGAAGCAATGTAGACTCCGGCGGTCGAGCGGGAATCCGCCGCCACAATCACGCCGTGCTGGAACTGGAGGGAGCGAGAGAGAGAGAAGGGAAGATCCAAAAGCAGGTCCGGCGTAAAGGTAGTCCTCGGCTTCACGACTGCAACGGAGCCCAAAATTACCCACTGCTAAGCGAGGCCGTTAAGCGAGCTTCGTCCCCTTTTGCAACCTCTCCTGCCCCAGCCGCTAAGAGAAGCACCGCAATTGTTCAGGTAGTAAAAGTCAGTAACTTAAGCCACTTCGGTTGTTAAGTGAATCACCTCAATTAAGTTAGTGATTTAAGTCACTTTGGTTGTTAAGTGAATCACTGCAATTAAGTGACTTAAGTCACTTCGGTTGTTAAGTGAATCACTGCAATAAAGTGACTTAAGTCACTTTGGTTGTTAAGTGAATCACTGCAATTAAGTTAGTGACTTACGGCTGTTAAGTGAATCACTGCAATTAAGTTAGTGATTTAGTCACTTTGGTTGTTAAGTGAATCACTGCAATTGTTCAGTTAGTAAGTCAGTAACTTAAGTCACTTCGGTTGTTAAGTGAATCACTGCAATTAAGTGACTTAAGTCACTTCGGTTGTTAAGTGAATCACTACAATTAAGTTAGTGACTTACGGCTGTTAAGTGAATCACTACAATTAAGTTAGTGATTTAGTCACTTTGGTTGTTAAGTGAATCACTGCAATTGTTAAATTAGCAAAAGTCAGCAACTAAGTCACTTCGGTTGTTAAGTGAACCCAGCTTCCCCATTGAATTTTTCTAGTCAGAAGGTCGCAAAAGGGGAACACAGGACCCTGGGGAGACTGCGACCGTCATAAATGTGAGTCAGTTGCCAAGTGTCTGAATTCTGATCGTGTGACCAGGGGATGCTGCAGAAGTCGTAAGTGTGACAAACGGTCGTAAGTGCAACCCCCGGCCTATAAAACTACCCCAAGAGGAATGGAAATTCGATTTTAAAAAACACGATTTTCGACCCTCTTGGAAGCTTAGCTTGGTCTCCCCGCTTTGCAAGGGGGTTCTCTTCCTCTGGGCAGCCTCCTCCCCCCCCCAGCTCCGTAGAGCCTCCAGCTCCTCTCAAGTCTACCTTGCCTCCCCCGCCGCCGGCTTACCTTGAAGGCCAGCGTGGTGGTCCCGTGTTCCAGCTCGATTTTGGCGTCTCCCGCGGACAGCCCGGCGTAAGGGGCGGCCAGCGTCAGGTCCCCCGATATCTTGGCCCCGCCGCGAGGGCCCGGCGCCCCCAGCCCGAAAAAGCCGGGCCCGTTTGCGGGGAATTGCGGCTCCAGCAGACTGGCCAGCGCCATGTTTAGTGAGGGCAGCACACCGTGACTCAGGAAAGCGCTGCGGCCTGCGGGCTATATAGACACCGGGCGCCATGTTGGGTGAGGGCAAGTCACTGCGTCATGTCGCAAAAAAAGGACGCGATCGCGCCGGACGAGCTGCGCTGGATAACAATGGGGGGCGCCATGTTGGATGAGGGCAATGTTTAGCTTCGGCGCCGGATTAACCGCGCTGGATAACACTGGGGGACGCCTTGTTGGATGAGGGCAAGGATGAGCTTGCCAGGCCGGTTGGTCTGCCCGAAGGGAGTGATGCCTTCGGATGATGAGAAGAAAAGAGAAGAGCGGACAACTTCAAAAACAGATGGAAAGGGGGAAAAAAACAACCATGGAATTTATTGTTGAAATTCAGAATCTTATTAGTTCCCTGCTAAGGAAGGAAACAACCCGAAAGGGGTCGATTTTGACTTTTTGCAGGGTGCAATCTCGCCAGGAACTAGTAATGCAGAGGTTCTCCTGAGGTACTCACTGCCTCATGATGGCCCATAGTAAAAACAGATTTAAAAAGAGCAAATCGAGTTTGGGGTAGTGGTTAAGGCATCAGGGTAGAAATGGGAGACAATGAGTCTTAATCCTGCCTTGGGTACCAAGCCAGTTAGGTGACCTTGGACCAGTCACTTGCTGAGCCCCACGAAGGAGGTCAAGAAAAAGTACAGACGTGTTCAGATTTCATGGAAAATAGATGGTGATGATGATAGATAGATAATAAATAGAAGATAGATAGATAGATAGATGATAGATAGATGGATGATAGATAGATAGATAGATAGATAGATAGATAGATGATAGATAGATAATAAATAGAAGAGATAGATAATAGATACAGATGATACATTGATATATGAGAGATAATAGATGAGAGATCCCCTTCATGGATTACTGCCTTGTCGTGGCGAAGGGGCTTGCGTAATTCAATGAAGCTATGAGCTATGCCGTGCAGGGCCACCCAAGACGGACAGGTCATAGCAGAGAGTTCTGACAAAACGTGATCCACTGGAGAAGGAAATGGCAACCCACTCCAGTATCTTTGCCATGAAAACCCTATGGACAGTACCAAAAGGCAAAACGATATGACGCTGGAAGATGAGCCCCTCAGGTCGGAAGGCGTCCAATATGCTACTGGGGAAGAGCAGAGGGCTAGTACTAGTAGCGCCAGAAAGAATGAAGCGACTGGGCCAAAGCCGAAAGGACGCTCAGCTGTGGATATGTCTGGTGGTGAAAGGAAAGTCCGATGCTGTAAAGATTTTTTCTCCATAGGAACCTGGAATGTAAGATCCATGAATCAAGGAAAACTGGACGTGGTCAAACAAGAGATGACAAGACTGAACATTGACATCTTAGGTATCAGCGAACTAAAATGGACAGGAATGGTGAATTTAATTCAGATGACCATCAGGTATACTACTGTGGGCAAGAATCCTTCAGAAGAAATGGAGTAGCCTTCATAGTCAATAAAAGAGTAGGAAAAGCAATACTGGGATACAATCCTCAAAATGACAGAATGATCTCAGTTCGAATCCAAGGCAAACCATTCAATATCACAGTAGTCCAAGTCTATGCCCCAACCACCAGTGCTGAAGAGGATGAAATTGACCAGTTCTATGAAGCACTACAGCACCTTATAGAACTAACACCAAAAAATGATGTTCTTATCATCATGGGGGATTGGAATGCTAAAGTAGGAAGCCAAAAGATAACTGGAATAACAGGCAAGTTTGGCCTTGGAGTGCAAAATGAAGCAGGGCACAGGCTGATAGAATTCTGTCAAGAGAATACGATGGTCATAGCAAACACTCTTTTCCAACAACCCAAGAGACGGCTCTACACATGGACATCACCAGATGGTCAACACAGAAATCAGATTGACTATATGCTCTGCAGCCAAAGATGGAGAAGCTCTATACAGTCAGTAAAAACAAGACCAGGAGCTGACTGTGGCTCAGACCATGAGCTTCTCCTTGCAAAGTTTAGGCTTAAACTGAAGAAAGTAGGGAAAAGCACTAGGCCAGTCAGGTATGAATTAAATCATATCCCTGTTGAATATACAGTAGAGGTGACAAATAGATTTAAGGAATTAGATCTGATAGACAGAGTGCCTGAAGAACTATGGACAGAGGTTCGTGACATTGTACAACAGGTAGCAACCAAAACCATCCCAAAGAAAAAGAAATGCAAGAAAGCAAAATGGCTGTCTGAGGAAGCTTTGCAAATAGCTGAGGAAAGGAGGGAAGCGAAAGGCAAGGGAGAAAAAGATACACCCAATTGAATGCAGAATTCCAGAGAATAGCTAGAAGAGATAAGAATGCCTTCTTAAATGAACAGTGCAAAGAAATAGAAGAAAACAATAGAATAGGGAGGACCAGAGATCTTTTCAAGAAAATTGGAGAAATGAAGGGAACGTTTAATGCAAAAATGGGCATGATAAAGGACCAAAATGGCAGGGACCTAACAGAGGCAGAAGATATTAAGAAGAGGTGGCAAAATTACACAGAAGAACTATACAAGAATGAGCTTAACGTCCCTGATAATCACAATGAGGTGGTCACTGACCTCGAGCCAGACATCCTAGAATGTGAAGTGAAGTGGGCCTTAGAAAAGCTGAGCAACAACAAAGCTAGTGGAGGTGACAGTATTCCAGCTGAGCTATTCAAAATCTTAAAAGACAATGCAGTAAAAGTGCTACACTCAATTTGCCAGCAAATTTGGAAAACTCAACAGTGGCCACAGGATTGGAAAAGATCAGTTTACATTCCAATTCCTAAGAAAGGCAGTGCCAAAGAATGTTCAAACTATCGCACCATTGCACTCATTTCTCATGCTAGTAAAGTCATGCTTAAAATCCTACAAGCTAGACTTCAGCAGTATGTGGATCGAGAACTACCAGAAGTGCAGGCAGGATTTCGAAGAGGCAGAGGAACTAGAGATCAAATTGCCAACATACGCTGGATCATGGAGAAAGCTAGGGAGTTCCAGAAAAACATCTACTTCTGCTTCATTGACTATGCTAAAGCCTTTGATTGTGTGGATCATAACAAAATGTGGCAAGTTCTTAAAGAGATGGGAGTACCAGACCATCTTATTTGTCTCTTGAGAAACCTATATGCGGGTCAAGAAGCAACAGTGAGAACTGGACATGGAACCACTGATTGGTTCAAAATTGGGAAAGGAGTCCGGCAAGGCTGTATACTGTCGCCCTGCCTATTTAACTTATATGCAGAGCACATCATGAGAAAGGCAGGGCTAGATGAATCAAAAGTTGGAATTAAGATTGCCGGAAGAAATATCAACAACCTAAGATACGCAGATGATACCACTCTAATGGCAGAAAGTGAAGAAGAACTAAAGAGCCTCTTGTTGCAGGTGAAGAAGGAGAGTGCAAAACTTGGGTTGAAACTTAACATTAAGAAAACCAAGATCATGGCATCTGGCCCTCTCAATTCCTGGCAAATAGATGGGGAAGAAATGGAGGTAGTGACAGATTTTATTTTCCTGGGCTCCAAGATCACTGCAGATGGGGACTGTAGCCAAGAAATTAAAAGACGCTTGCTCCTGGGGAGGAAAGCCATGGCAAATCTAGACAGCACACTAAAAAGCAGAGACATCACCCTGTCAACAAAAGTGCGTATAGTCAAGGCTATGGTCTTTCCAGTTGCAATGTATGGTAGTGAAAGTTGGACCATAAGAAAGGCTGAGCGCCAAAGAATTGAGGCCTTTGAACTGTGGTGCTGGAGAAGACTCCTGCGAGTCCCTTGGACTGCAAGGCGATCAAACCGGTCAGTCCTAGAGGAGATCAATCCTGACTGCTCTTTAGAAGGCCAGATCCTGAAGCTAAAACTCAAGTACTTTGGCCACCTAATGAGAAGGAAGGACTCCCTGGAGAAGAGCCTAATGCTGGGGAAGATCGAGGGCAATAGAAGAAGGGGACGACAGAGAATGAGGTGGCTGGATGGAGTCACTGAAGCAGTAGGCGTGAGCTTAAATGGACTCCAGAAGATGGTAGAGGACAGGAAGGCCTGGAGGAATGTTGTCCATAGGGTCGCGATGGGTCGGACACGACTTCGCAGCTAACAACAACAAAAGATGAGAGATAGATTAGATAGGTAATAAATAGAAAGATAGATAATAGAAGATAAATAATAGATGGTAGATTGATAGATGATAGATAATAGATGAGATGGATACATGGAAGATTAGATAATAAATAGAGATAGATGATAGATAGATAGATAGATGATAGATAGATAGATAGATAGATAGATAGATAGATAGATAGATAGATAGATGATAGATAGATAATAGACATGATTGATAGATGATAGGTAATGGATAATAGATGATAGATGGATAGATGATAGATGATAAATAGGAGATAGATAATAAATAGAAGAGAGATTGATATAGATAGATAATAGAAGAGAGATATAGATAGATAATAAATAGATAATTGATAGATTGATGAGATAGAAAGATGGAAAGATATATATATATATATATATATATATATATATATATATATATATATATATATATACACACACACACACACACACACACACACATATACACATTGTTATTCTGTTTATTTATTTATTTATTTGATTTATATACCGCCCTTCTCCTGAAGGACTCAGGGCAGTGTACAGGGCAATAAAAATAAGAATACAGGATACAAGATTTAAAGTTAAATGATTGTGCCCAATGTAGTAGGTTAGTTAAAATAATGTTAAAACCCAAACCCATCAAACCCATCAGGCCAGGCCGGTTGATGGTTCTTTCACCTGTTTGTGAATGTGCATTTGTATAGTTTATTTTTGTATTTTTTTATATATAAAAATGAATTCAGTTTACACAGCCGTCCATCTACAGTGAGTTATTCTGAGGGGCTAACCACCCTTAAAACTAAAGCAAAGCTAAACCAATAAATCATATCTGATAGGTTGCTAATTTATTTATTTTTTACAAGCAAAGCCCCATCAGGCCAAGTTAGTACTTGCATGGACCCCCTCTAAGGACCCCCCCCCAGACACTTACCTTCTCTCCCACAGAAAGAGGAAATTCAATTCCGATTTTATATCCGCAGAAAGCTTTAGTGCTGTATTAATAGTTTCGCTTCCATGCTGATGTCCTGAACATTCTCTGTGGGAAGGTGCCTCTTAAGATTTGTGATCTCTCCTCTCTCCACTGGAAATGGCTATTTTTCTTTTTGTCCCTGTTTACTCCCCTGTACCTGCTTTTGTATTCCTCTTTAATCTTCTTTAAAAAAACAATCAAGAAACTAATGACATTTGGCCCAGAGAAGGAGTGGAATTAATCATCTCCACCAAGCACTGTATAGGGTCCCTTTTTAAATAGTAATACTATTATTTTTTTTAAAAAAAAGATGGGTCTGGAAGAGCTAAAAGGGGTACCGTCAAATCTCTGCACTTCTCTTTCTCTTTGACCCCGTGAGAGGTTTTATATCAAAATATATTTTATTCTTTATATTGTTTCCATCGTCCCTTAAAACGGGGGTCCTCAACCTTGGCAACTTTAAGACTTGTGGACTTCAACTCCCAGAATTCCTCAGCCAGCTTTGTGGCCAAGGTTGAGGACCCCTGCCTTAAAAACATTAACAGACTCCCCAAGGGACTGAGAATCAGCATCTCCACTAGATAATTGACAGTCAAGATCAAACTAAGTTAATGAAGTAAAAAGAGCCAGCGGGGAAAATCTTTTACTCAAACTTCCTCAAACCAGCCAAATAAGTGACCCAGGCCTAATCCACATATCCAAGGATAAGGTCTGTAAACACAAATAAAATTAGGTTTCCTAGCGGAACTGCACGTTCCCAAGAATACATACACACACACACACACACTTGCCTCTCAAGTGTCACTTCCACACATTTCCACACCCTGGACAAGCTTCCCTATAAAAGTCTGTCACTCTACCCCATTTCTCTGCAGCTGCCCCTAAGGGCAAACCATTTGCTTTTAGGAATAGAAATTTCTTCTTTCCTCACAACTCTCTGGATCTCATGTTTATTCTTGCATAGCCCCGGCTTGTGTTGGAAACCCAAATTATTATTCTGACAGCCCCAGATTTCCAACATCTGGAACAGCTTCACAACTTTCCCAAGATCCCAGCCAAGATCTCAGTTTCAATCGATCATTCAGAATCAATCGGGGGAAGGGACCTTGGAGGTCTTCTAGTCCAACCCCCTGCTCCAGCAGGAGACCCTATTCTATTTCAGACAAGTGATTGTCTAGTAGTCTCTTCTGGTGGCAAGCTGTTCCACTGGTTAATTGTCTTCACTGTTAGGAAGTTTCTCCATGATTCCATGTTGCTTCTCTCCTTGATTCGTTTCCATCCATTGTTTCCTCTCCTGCTTTCTGGTGCTTTGGAAAATAAGTTGACCCCCTCTTTTGGGGGGCAGCCCCTCAAAGACCATATAGGAGCTGTGACCAGGGGGGCTTTTGCCCAGGTTCGCCTGGTGCGACAGTTGCGACCCTATCTGGACCGAGATGCCCTACGCACAGTCACTCATGCGCTCGTGACCTCCCGTTTAGACTACTGCAACGCTCTCTACATGGGGCTGCCCTTGAGGACCACTCGGAGGCTTCAGCTGGTGCAGAATGCGGCCGCGCGAGTTGTGATGGGGGTTTCCCGATACTCCCATGTAACACCTCTACTCCGCGAGCTGCATTGGCTTCCGGTTGCCCTCCGGGTGAGATTCAAGGTGCTGGTGATGACCTATAAAGCCCTAAATGGCGAGGGTCCGGGATATCTGAGGGAACACCTGCTGCCAGCATCAAGCTCCCTTCGTCCAGTGCGCTCCTACAGGGAGGGTCTTCTCAGGGTGCCACCGGTAAGAGATTGCTGGTGGACGACATGTTGGAATAACCATGATCTCTGTTCCTATACATGTAGCTGGCTAGTACTTTTCTGGCTAGTACTTTTCTACCATGGAAAGTCTTCAGTGAACCATGTGCAAGGAAGTAAGCCATAAACCCAGAGAGGCCATTTGGCTACAGCCAGATAAGGTCAGTGAACCATGTGCAAGGAAGTAAGCCATAAACCCAGAAAACAAAGGAACCTAGGAGAGGCCATTTGGCTGCAGCCAGATAGGGGCATGGTCACAGTATTCCTCCACACCATTGGCTATTCAATTTAAGGCAAATTCTGACGCCTCCTACAAATGATTGGTCATTACTGTATTTGAATCTACCTCTAACACCTATGTCCTTTTAGGATAGTTCAGAAGAACACACGTGTAACCATGATTGGTCTATTTGAATAACAATAAAATGTGATTGGTTGCTTTTGCTATAAATAAACAAGGTCCACTGCTCCTCGTGGTTCAGTGTCCAGCATCCAGGGTGCATCCCAGGAGCAGCGGGGCCCTTTCCCCGAGAGATCTCTGTGTCTTTCTTTCATGGGCGCTAACCCTGGGCAGGAGCAGCCTCTGCCCAGCTTCACCAGCAGCATCCCAGCAACAGCAGCTTCCCTGCATCCCTGCAACGACATCCAGGGATAGGGCCTTCTCAGTGGGGGCGCCTGCCCTTTGGAACCAGCTGCCAATGGAGCTGAGGACTGCCCCCGACCTCCGTTCATTCCGCCGGGACCTGAAGACCTGGCTCTTCGAGCTCTCTGGCCCAGGCTGAGAATTAATCTTATTTTAACTGGGGTTTTATTTATGTAGGGAAAAATATAATTTTTTTTTAAATTTGTTTTTAACTTTTGTATCTTGGTTTTTTAATCACCCTGTAAACCGCCCTGAGTCCTTCGGGAAAGGGTGGTATATAAATGTAATAAAATAAATAAAATAAATAAAATAAATAAAATAAATACTGGAATATCATGTCCCCCACCCCCAGTCCTTCTTTTCTCTAGACTGGCCATTCCCAAACCCCGCAACCGATCTTCCTATGTTTTAATCTCCAGCCCTTGAAATTCTTGGAACGGTTCCCCTGAAGTTAACTAAAAACTGCTTTAGAAGTAAATTAGAATAAATTCAATAGAATCTCCACGGGATTTTTGGAATGCAAATGAAGCGTGCAAATTCTCCCCGCTGTTCTTAAGCTATCGGATACACAACTCCAGCAAATCTGTGAAGCGTACGCTTTCTTTCTCGGGGACGCGGTTTCCCAACCTCTGGAAGGACAGAGGCAGGTGGGGTGGGGTGAAGACAATTCGGCGTCCCCCCACCCCACCCATTAGGTAGGAGACGCAGAGGGCCTGGCTAAGACTGACAGCTGTTAACAAGACAGGACTGCTTTGGGGGCAGGTGAGGAAGGGACAAGCCAGGAATCACATTGGGGAGGGGACAAATCCTGGTCTCAGCCACCGGGTACGTCAAACCTGAATTAAAAGGGTTCTGATTCTCCCGGCGTTGTCCTGTCCTTGAATTTCAGGACAGGTAACCCCGGTGACATTGAAACACTGCATGCAGCTAAGATATTTTGCTCAAGATTGTCCTAAAAACAGCGTCTCCAGAAGTCCCGAAAATACAAATCGTTCCACCATCCCCCACCTGTCACTTAAGCGGTGGGTGCCAATCAAAGGCACCCTTGGATCCAAAAAAAAAAAGACATTATTTCGTTGTCTGGTTTTTTGCTCAACTCCCACCCACCCACCCACCCCCGTCTCCCGAAGGACCTGGGTCTATGGAAAGCTGAGGATTGAATTCCTAATTCTGCCTAGTAGTCGCTGTGAAGATCAGGTTCTTCTTTTAAAAGAGAGTGCAGCTAGTCCTCAACAGGGACTGTTCAAAGTTACAACAGAATATAGAGGCAGTGCTTGGCTTAGCAAGAGTTTGTTTGGTGACGGTTCTAAGTTGCAACTGCACTAAAAAAGTAACTTATGAACATTTAATCATCATCATCATCAAGTTGGAAGGGACCTTGGAGGTCATCTAGTCCAACCCCCTGCTCAGGCAGGAAACCCTAGACCATTTCAGACAAACAGTCTCTTCTTAAAAACCTCCAGTGTTGGAGCATTCACCTGCATTCTGGAGGCAGGTTGTTCCACACACAGGTTGTTTCTCACACTTACAACCGTTGCAGCATAACTCACACGCTTTACACTTTTTCCCTTAACGCAACAACTTCAGTGTGATGCATTTGTTAGTGAATCCCCAATTCCTAAATTAATTTAGTATTTCTGACTATTTTTTTTATAGTGTCCAGCTCATTTTCCAAGATCTTTTAATTTTCCCCAAGCTGCACATTCTGGTTTTTTTTTTAATATATATATATATAGTTTATGGTTAGCCTTTCAAAGCAAACAACGTTATTAGAAGCCTAAGACTTCATTACAGGTCATCCTTGATTTAGTTCGTTTAGATCCATTCAAAGTTAGAAGGGCACTGTGAAAAAGGTGATTTATGACCGTTTTTCACACTTACGACCGTTGCAGCATCCCCACGATCACGTGATCAGAATTCAGATGCTTGGCAACTGACTCGAACTTATGACGGTCGCACCGTCCTGGGGCCACGTGATTCCCTTCTGCGACCTTCTGACAACGGGAGAGCCGGATCGAGTTAACAGCCGCTTGACTTAAATTGACAAATGCAGTGATTTGCTTAACAACGGAGGCAAGGAAGGTCATAAAGCGGGGCAAAACTCACTTAACAACTGTTTCGCTTAGCGACGGAAATTTTGGGCTCAAATTAAGATTGCGATTCGAGGACTCTCTGTGTTATTGATGGACTTTTTAATTTGGAATTTTCCTTTCCATTACGAAAGGCAAAGAGGAAGCAGGAAGGGCGTTGAAGAAGGGGAAGGGGGCAAGGAAAGAGGAAGGGGAAGGGGAACTGAAGGAGGAAAGGGGAAGGGGAAGTGGAAAGGGAAATAGAAAAGGGAAGGGGAAAGAGGAAGCCGAAGGGGAATTGAAGGAGGGGAAGGGGAAGGGGAAAGGGACAAGGAAAGAGGAAGTGGAAGGGCATTGAAGAAGGGGAAGGGGACAAGGAAGAAGGAAGGGGGCAAGGAAAGAGGAAGGGGAACTGAAGGAGGAAAGGGGAAGGGAAAGTGGAAAGGGAAATAGAAAAGGGAAGGGGAAAGAGGAAGCCGAAGGGGAATTGAAGGAGGGAAAGGGGAAGGGGAAAGGGACAAGGAAAGAGGAAGTGTAAGGGCATTGAAGAAGGGGAAGGGGAACTGAAGGAGGAAAGGGAAAGGGGAAGTGGAAAGGGAAATAGAAAAGGGAAGGGGAAAGAGGAAGCCGAAGGGGAATTGAAGGAGGGGAAGGGGAAGGGGAAAGGGACAAGGAAAGAGGAAGTGGAAGGGCATTGAAGAAGGGGAAGGGGACAAAGAAGAGGGAAGGGGGCAAGGAAAGAGGAAGGGGAAGGGGAACTGAAGGAGGAAAGGGGAAGTGGAAAGGGAAATAGAAAAGGGAAGGGGAAAGAGGAAGCCAAAGGGGAATTGAAGGAGGGAAAGGGGAAGGGGAAAGGGACAAGGAAAGAGGAAGTGGAAGGGACAGGGAAAGAGGAAGCAGAAGGAGAACTGAAGGAGGAAAGAGGAAGGGCAATTGGAAAGGGAAATAGAAAAGGGAAGGGGAAAGGGGAAGGGGAATTGAAGGGAACGGAGAAGTGGAAAAGGACAAGGGAAGGGGAAAGAGGAAGGGGAATTGAAGGAGGAAAGCGGAAGTGGAAAGAGAAATAGAAAAAGGAGGGGGAAAGAGGAAGCAGAAGGGGAATTGAAGAAGGGAAAGGGGAAGTGGAAGTGGAAAGGAGGATATTTGTAGCTCAGGGCTGAAATGGGGGTGGTCCTTGGTGCCCTCTGAACTCGTTTTCTTGCTGGCAAGAAAACATGACCCACTTTAGGGAACATCATCAGTGCTAGCGGAAAGTGAAATGGAAGAAAGGAAAGGGGAAGTAGAAAGGGAAAGGCAAAAGAGGAAGGAAAAGGCAAAGAAGAAGCAGGAAGGGAATTGAAGAAGGGGAAAGGGAAGTGGAAAGGGAAAAGGGAAGAGGAAGGGACAGGGGAAAAAGGAAGCAAAAGGGGAACTGAACAAGGAAAGCGGAAGCGGAAGTGGAAAGGGAAGTAGAAAAAGGAAGGGGAAAGAGGAAAGGGAAAGGACAGGGAGAGAGGAAGCAGAAGAGGAAGTGAAGAAGGGAAAGGGGAAAGGGAAATATTTGTAGCTCAGGGTTGACATGAGGACCCCTGGGTGCCCCATTTGAGCTTCTGCTGGTTTTCTTGCAGACGTTTCATGACCCAAACTGAGTAACATCTTCACCATGCCTCCGGAAAAGCGAACAGCGCCTGCCTGATTTTATTTTATTTATTTTTATTTTTATTCCATTTATATCCCGCCCTTCTCCGAAGACTCAGGGCGGCTTACAAGCTTAGCAGTAGCCTTCATTCTATGTATATGCCTGCTTATTAGGGCTTTCACACACACCCCAAGCGGCATTATTACAAAGTCAGCTTAATTGCCCCCAACAATCTGGGTCCTCATTTTACCTACCTCGGAAGGATGGAAGGCTGAGTCAACCTTGAGCCTGGTGGGACTCGAACCTGCACTAACTGCAGGCAGCTGGTGTTACTTAAGGAGGCATTAGCCCACTGCTCCACCAAGGCTCTGATGACGTTAACTAGCCAGGGTCATGAAACGTCTGCAAGAAAAACGAGCAAAAGCTCAGAGGGCAGCGAGGAAACTCCTCTTTGGGAAAGCTGGAAGCCGGGGGTCACATCACATTCCGCCCGCTTGAGATGAAAAATGATGGAAACACCATCCCCTTGGGGGAAGAGAATTGAGCATCTGACGCAGGCCCAAACCTGTCGTCCGAAGCGTGCAACTGAACACCGCTGCTTCTCTTAAAAATCCTGTCCCGCGCGCGTCCCGAGGAACACAATCCTCGCCTCCTCCTTTCGTCGCGCTCCCCGCTCCATCCTCCCGGTGATCCAGTTCCCCGCCTCCCGCTTCCCTTCCAAGCGAAAGGGGGTTCATTCTGCAAATTCTCTCCGCCTCTCCTTTTCGTTCCCCCAATGGCTCTCCAGGACATTGTCAGCAAGAGGGACCCACCAAGGGCTCCTTCTTGGCTTCAGCCGCCCTCCGGCGGAGCCGGGGTCCCCCGTCCTTTCCTGCTGTCCCATGGCACCACCACCCTCGCCTTCCGCTGCAGCCACGGGGTGGTGGTGGCTGCGGACACCCGTTCTTCCTGCGGCGGGCTGGTGGCCGATCCATCTTCCCGCAAGGTCATCACGCTCCACCGCCATCTTTTGGCCACCACCTCGGGGACCTCGGCCGACTGCGCTACTTGGCTCCGACTCCTGCGGTGTGCGCTCCGCCTCAGGCACCTGTCGGAAGGGCAGCAGCCCAGCGTCGCCGGGGCGGCCAAGCTGCTAGCTTTCATGCTGCGGGGATGCGCCCAGAAGGATCTCTGCGTGGCCACCTTGCTCTGCGGTTGGGATGGCCAAGGACCCGGCTTGCACTACGTCTACAGCGACGGGACCTGCTTCTCCGGGGACGTATTGGCCGTGGGATCGGGATCCACTTACGCCTACGGGGTGCTGGACGGCACCTATCGTTACGATCTGCCCCGGGCGGAGGCGTTCGGGCTGGCCCGCCAAGCAGTGGCTCATGCTGCTCACCGAGACGCCTATTCCGGCGGCAACGTGGATCTTTACCACGTCCGGCCCGACGGATGGGTCTGTGTGTCGCGGGAAGATCTGAGTCAGGTTTATCACGGCTTGGAGTCCCGAGCTGAAGAGGATGGAGACCGCGGAGAGGATCCCCACGAAGAGGCCCACTAGCACCCACAGCAGTCTTCCAGTATTTGTGGGGCTGCCACAGAGAGGAAGGGTGGGGGGTCAACCTATTTTCCAAAGCACCTGAAGGCCAGACCAGGAATAACGGATGGAAACTGATCGAGGAGCGATTCAACCAAGAAATAAGGAGAAATTTTCTGACCGTGAGAACAATCAACCGCTGGAACAGCTTGCCACCAGAAGTTGTGGGAGCTTCATCACCGGAAGCTTTCAAGAAGAGACTGGACTGCCATCTGTCAGAAAGAGGGTAGGGTCTCCTGCTTGGGCGCGGGGTTGGACTAGATGACCTAGAAGGTCCCTTTCCAACTCTGTTATTCTATTCTATTCTATTCTATTCCCTATTTTCTATTCTATTCTGTATCTTCTATTCTATTCTAATTCTATATATTCTATTTTATTCTATATATTCTATTCTATTCTATTCCTACTTGAGCAGGGGGTTGGACTAGAAGACCTCCAAGGTCCCCTCCAACTATTATTCTGTTACCCTTTAGCAGTCACCATGATATATGTTGATCGAAAAATCCATCATTCTATGCGATTTGGAGTGTGGAGCACGCCATGGATAAATTGTAAGGTGGGGAGGGGAACCAGGGTGCAAATAAACCAGCTTGAGCGATATCAGCTTTGCCTCTTTTGTTTGGTTCAAGATCAAAGATAGATCCAGCTGAAGGAATCACAGGGCCTCGAAAGATGAAATAATTAACCATGATGGTGGGAAATCCTAGATACAAGCTTTCTGCTCACTTAAACCGACATGACCTCACATAAGCGAGACAATGTCGGAAGGGAGCAGATGCCCACGTCGCATCCATTGCAGGAAGCCAGAGGCCAGGATAAAACCAGGACAGGACAGGCCACGCTGCTTCCGAGTCTTGCTATCAAGGAAATTCTGTGCCAGATCAGTAAGCCAAACCAGGTTATGGAGCCAGCCAGCCAGCTACATCTGAATGCTGCCGGGAAAGGGTGGACCCACGGGGTCCCCAACTTGTGCGGATCAGGGATCCTCAGAGACTCTCCAACGGGACCGAAGATGCAGGATGCTGCCATTCCAGACCCTAAGCTGGCCAAGATGGGATTCACACAGTCAGTCTAGTTAGCGCCGACCTGGGTTAGTTTAGTAAGTGCACTTCAGAAGCTTGCACAAACTCAGTCCAGGGGGCTCGGTGTATTGCACCAGTCCAGGAATTGTGCAAATGTGTCAGAACGGAAGCCAGCCGGCTGGTCCTCTGCTTCTTGGAGGGGTGGGGGGGCAAGGGACCCCCAAAGGGCGCGGGGGTGGGGGTGGGAATCTATTCTCACTCCTGGTCTTCAGTGCTGCAAAGAAAGGCAGAAACACCTGGGACCCTGCCTTTCTCGGGGGGGGGGGGAGCTGTGGAAAGAATAGGATGCTGTTCCCCCCCCCCCAATGGTCGCAACGGGATGAGCTTGGAGTGTTTCGGGGGGCGTTTTAAACTTCGTCTGCCTGGGGCTGATTGCTATTCCGGGTTGGCGCTGCGTTTCTCGGCGGCTGGCGCGCCGTGTTCTGCCGCCGCTATCTTAATTGGCATCGTTCACATGCAGCCAGGCGGGCTTTTGCCAACCTGCCCAGTCTTCTCTCCCCCACCCCCACCCCGTGTCCCGTACCCCCTCCCTTCTGCCCATCCCTGGCTGGTTTTGCAGCCCCCTCCCTTTCTCTCTCTCTCTCTCTCTCTCTCTCTTTCTTTTCTTTTTCTTCCCTCTTTCTCTTTCCTTCTCCCTCCCTCCTTTTCTTCTTTCCTTCCT
Organism: Vipera ursinii; assembly: GCF_947247035.1. Taxonomy (NCBI): domain Eukaryota; kingdom Metazoa; phylum Chordata; class Lepidosauria; order Squamata; family Viperidae; genus Vipera; species Vipera ursinii. The sequence goes on along the minus strand of NC_139517.1, from coordinate 3,964,360 downwards.
CAGCTGGTTTTGCAGTCTTTCTTCCTTCCTTCCATTCTTCTCCCTCCCTTTCTTCCTTCCCTGGCTGGCTTTGAAGGCCCCTCCCCTCCTTCTTTCTTTCTTCCTTTCTTTCTTTCTTTCTCTTTCTTTCTTTCTTTCTTTCTTCCTTCCTTCCTTCCTTCCTTCCTTCCTTCCTTCCTTCCCTGGCTGGCTTTGAAGGCCCCTCCCTCTTTCTTTCTTTCTTTCTTCCTTCCTTCCTTCCTTCCTTCCTTCCTTCCTTCCTTCCTTCCCTGGCTGGCTTTGAAGGCCCCTCCCTCTTTCTTTCTTTCTTTCTTTCTTTCTTTCTTTCTTCCTTCCTTCCTTCCTTCCTTCCTTCCTTCCTTCCTTCCTTCCCTGGCTGGCTTTGAAGGCCCCTCCCTCTTTCTTTCTTTCTTTCTTTCTTTCTTTCTTCCTTCCTTCCTTCCTTCCTTCCTTCCTTCCTTCCTTCCTTCCTTCCTTCCTTCCTTCCCTGGCTGGTTTTGAAGGCTCTTTCTTTCTTTCTTTCTTTCTTTCTTTCTTTCTTTCTTCCTTCCTTCCTTCCTTCCCTGGCTGGCTTTGAAGGCCCCTCCCTCTTTCTTTCTTTCTTTCTTTCTTCCTTCCTTCCTTCCTTCCTTCCTTCCTTCCTTCCTTCCCTGGCTGGCTTTGAAGGCCCCTCCCTCTTTCTTTCTTTCTTTCTTCCTTCCTTCCTTCCTTCCTTCCTTCCTTCCTTCCTTCCTTCCTTCCTTCCTTCCTTCCCTGGCTGGCTTTGAAGGCCCCTCCCTCTTTCTTTCTTTCTTTCTTTCTTTCTTCCTTCTTTCCTTCCTTCCTTCCTTCCTTCCTTCCTTCCTTCCCTGGCTGGCTTTGAAGGCTCTTTCTTTCTTTCTTTCTTCCTTCCTTCCTTCCTTCCTTCCTTCCTTCCTTCCTTCCTTCCTTCCTTCCTTCCTTCCTTCCCTGGCTGGCTTTGAAGGCTCTTTCTTTCTTTCTTTCTTCCTTCCTTCCTTCCTTCCTTCCTTCCTTCCTTCCCTGGCTGGTTTTGAAGGCCCCTCCCTCTTTCTTTCTTTCTTTCTTTCTTTCTTTCTTCCTTCCTTCCTTCCTTCCTTCCTTCCTTCCTTCCTTCCTTCCTTCCTTCCTTCCCTGGCTGGTTTTGAAAGCTTTCTTTCTTTCTTTCTTCCTTCCTTCCTTCCTTCCTTCCTTCCTTCCTTCCTTCCCTGGCTGGTTTTGAAAGCTTTCTTTCTTCCTTCCTTCCTTCCTTCCTTCCTTCCTTCCTTCCTTCCTTCCTTCCTTCCTTCCTTCCTTTCTCCCTCCCTTCCTTTCTTCCTTCCCTGGCTGGTTTTGAAGGCTCTTTCTTTCTTTCTTTCTTTCTTTCTTTCTTTCTTTCTTTCTTTCTTTCTTTCTTTCTTTCTTTCTTCTTTCTTTCTCTCTCTCTCTCTCTCTCTCTCTCTCTCTCTCCTCCCTCCCTCCATTTTTTTCTGTCTCTGTCTCTGAATCTTTCTACTCCCCCCCCCCAGTCCCATCTTATTTATGCCTCTCCTCACCTCCCGCCACATGGCTCCCTCCACAGGAGAGGGGGGGCGTGTGCATCAGCCACCAGACCTGTCAGTCAAGGCTGAAGAGCAGCGGGGGATCAGTCCATTAGCGGCGGGAGGGGGGGGAAAGGAGGCAATTATCAGCTTTTTGGATGCTTCACCTGGAGGTGGGGGGGGGGGGAAGGAGAGGGAGGGGGAGAGCATAGAGCAAGCGAGGCCAGGCGGAAAGGAGAAGAGGAGGGAGGGAGGCAGGGCAGAGAAGAAGCGAGCCAGTTGGCTTTTTAGGCCAGGAATGGGAGGCCAAGAGGAGATCCCAAGGATGGAGAAAAGGCTGGCCAGGGAAGAAGCCAGCTGGTCAGCTTTTTTCAAAGCCAGGGATGGAGACTGTGAGGACATCCCAAAGATGTAAGAAAGTCTGGGCAGGGAAGAAGTGAGCAGGTTACGGATGGGAGACCACAAGGAGATGCCAGGGAGATAGGAAGGTTTGGCAAGCTACCACCAAGCTGCCACCTCCCGCTCCCCCCGCCCAGAAGAAGCTGCAGGAGTCAGGAGTTTAGCTTTGTGGAGCTATGAGAGAGTCTCATCATCTCAGCCAGAATTTCTCAACCTCGGCAAGTTCAAGACCGCATCCCCACGTCTTAAAGCGGCCAAAGTGGACAAACAGCGATAATCTCTAGCCCAGCGTTTTCCAACCTTAGGAACTTGAAGATGCGTGGACTTCAACTCCCAGAATTCCCCAGCCAGCATAGCTGGCTGGGGAATTCTGGGAGTTGCAGTCCACGCATCTTCAAGTTCCTAAGGTTGGGAAACGCTGCTCTAGCCCAACTAGTTCTCCCTCCCATCTCAAAAAAGGGATGGGGGACCACGAGGAGAGCCTGAAACATACCCCAGGCTGGGCAACAGGAAGAAAAAAAAATCAGGAGGAAGGAAGGAAGGAAGGAAGGAAGGAAGGAAGCCCCCCGAGCAGTGGTCTATCTTGCCCTCCAGACAGCAAGCCGATCCCTGTCCTTTCTGACCAGCAGAGGGTTGCCCGGGCCAGGACCAGACCCGGGACTCGGGCCAAAGCATCAGATGAACAGGGCCAGGGGCCGGACCAGAGAAGCGGAGGGGGCTGCACAATCCCGAGAAATAGAGGCACGTGGGAACGCGATTCTCAGAGTTGGGCCAGAGAGGCGGAGGGGGCTGCACGATCCCGAGAAACAGAGGCACGTGGGAACGCCACTCCCAGAGTCGGGTCAGAGAGGCGGAGGGGGGGGGCTGCACAAGCCCGAGAAACGGAGGCACGTGGGAACGCGACTCCCAAAGTCGGGGCAGAGAGGCAGAGGGGGGGCTGCACGGTCCTGAGAAACGGAGGCACGTGGGAACGCGACCCCCAGAGTCGCGCCAGAGAGGCGGATCGGGCCGCACGATCCCGAGAAACAGAGGCACGTGGGAACGCGACTCCCAGAGTCGGGTCAGAGAGGCGGAGGGGGGGGGCTGCACGATCCCGAGAAACAGAGGCACGTGGGAACGCGACTCCCAGAGTCGCGCCAGAGAGGCGGATCGGGCCGCACGATCCCGAGAAACAGAGGCACGTGGGAACGCGACTCCCAGAGACGGGCCAGAGAGGCGGAGGGGGCTGCACGATCCCGAGAAACAGAGGCACGTGGGAACGCGACTCCCAGAGTCGGGGCAGAGAGCCGGAGGGGGGGCTGCACGGTCCTGAGAAACAGAGGCACGTGGGAACGCGACTCCCAGAGACGGGACAGAGAGGCGGAGGGGGCTGCACGATCCCGAGAAACAGAGGCACGTGGGAACGCGACTCCCAGAGACGGGCCAGAGAGGCGGAGGGGGCTGCACGATCCCGAGAAACAGAGGCACGTGGGAACGCGACTCCCAGAGTCGGGTCAGAGAGGCGGAGGGGGGGGGCTGCACGATCCCGAGAAACAGAGGCACGTGGGAACGCGACTCCCAGAGTCGGGTCAGAGAGGCGGAGGGGGGGGGCTGCACGATCCCGAGAAACAGAGGCACGTGGGAACGCGACTCCCAGAGTCGGGGCAGAGAGGCGGAGGGGGGGCCGCACGATCCCGAGAAACAGAGGCACGTGGGAACGCGACTCCCAGAGTCGGGTCAGAGAGGCGGAGGGGGGGGGGCTGCACGATCCCGAGAAACAGAGGCACGTGGGAACGCGACTCCCAGAGTCGCGCCAGAGAGGCGGAGGGGGCTGCACGATCCCGAGAAACAGAGGCACGTGGGAACGGGACTCCCAGAGATGGGACAGAGAGGCGAAGGGGGCCGCACGATCCCGAGAAACAGAGGCACGTGGGAACGGGACTCCCAGAGACGGGCCAGAGAGGCGAAGGGGGCCGCACGATCCCGAGAAACAGAGGCAGTGGGAACGCGACTCCCAGAGTCGCGCCAGAGAGGCGGAGGGGGCTGCACGATCCCGAGAAACAGAGGCACGTGGGAACGGGACTCCCAGAGACGGGACAGAGAGGCGAAGGGGGCCGCACGATCCCGAGAAACAGAGGCACGTGGGAACGGGACTCCCAGAGACGGGCCAGAGAGGCGAAGGGGGCCGCACGATCCCGAGAAACAGAGGCACGTGGGAACGCGACTCCCAGAGTCGGGTCAGAGAGGCGGAGGGGGGGGGGCTGCACGATCCCGAGAAACAGAGGCACGTGGGAACGCGACTCCCAGAGTCGCGCCAGAGAGGCGGATCGGGCCGCACGATCCCGAGAAACAGAGGCACGTGGGAACGCGACTCCCAGAGACGGGCCAGAGAGGCGGAGGGGGCTGCACGATCCCGAGAAACAGAGGCACGTGGGAACGCGACTCCCAGAGTCGGGGCAGAGAGCCGGAGGGGGGGCTGCACGGTCCTGAGAAACAGAGGCACGTGGGAACGCGACTCCCAGAGACGGGACAGAGAGGCGGAGGGGGCTGCACGATCCCGAGAAACAGAGGCACGTGGGAACGCGACTCCCAGAGACGGGCCAGAGAGGCGGAGGGGGCTGCACGATCCCGAGAAACAGAGGCACGTGGGAACGCGACTCCCAGAGTCGGGTCAGAGAGGCGGAGGGGGGGGGCTGCACGATCCCGAGAAACAGAGGCACGTGGGAACGCGACTCCCAGAGTCGGGGCAGAGAGGCGGAGGGGGGGCCGCACGATCCCGAGAAACAGAGGCACGTGGGAACGCGACTCCCAGAGTCGGGTCAGAGAGGCGGAGGGGGGGGGCTGCACGATCCCGAGAAACAGAGGCACGTGGGAACGCGACTCCCAGAGTCGCGCCAGAGAGGCGGAGGGGGCTGCACGATCCCGAGAAACAGAGGCACGTGGGAACGGGACTCCCAGAGATGGGACAGAGAGGCGAAGGGGGCCGCACGATCCCGAGAAACAGAGGCACGTGGGAACGGGACTCCCAGAGACGGGCCAGAGAGGCGAAGGGGGCCGCACGATCCCGAGAAACAGAGGCAGTGGGAACGCGACTCCCAGAGTCGGGGCAGAGAGGCGGAGGGGGGGCTGCACGGTCCCGAGAAACAGAGGCACGTGGGAACGGGACTCCCAGAGACGGGACAGAGAGGCGAAGGGGGCCGCACGATCCCGAGAAACAGAGGCACGTGGGAACGGGACTCCCAGAGATGGGACAGAGAGGCGAAGGGGGCCGCACGATCCCGAGAAACAGAGGCACGTGGGAACGCGACTCCCAGAGTCGGGGCAGAGAGGCGGAGGGGGGGCTGCACGGTCCCGAGAAACAGAGGCACGTGGGAACGCGACTCCCAGGAAACCTCCCCCCCCGCTAGAGAGGGCAAGGCGGCATTAATATGCAGGCAGAGGAGCAGCCCCCCCGCCCGCCCTCATTTGCATCTAAATTAAAACTTCAGACAAAGCCGCCGCAGCCGCCAGCCACAAAACCCGTCGCGATGCCGGGTTTTCCAATCCAGCCCCCCCACTCCAGACCCCTTAATGCCCCCCCCCGAGAAAAGCTCCCACACACACACACACCATTCCTGCAATCCCTGCAGCCGCTTGCACGGGAGAACGGAAGCGGAGCTGCCTGCGGGATCCACGCGCGGACACGGACACGCGTGGCTCCCGGGGCCGAGTCTCTCCGCGGCTGCGGCTGCCCCGCTTTCCCCGAAAGAACGCGTGTCGAGCTGCCGAACCAAGGCTGGGCTGCTCTTCCGTGAGGATGCTCCCCCTTAGCGCTGCCCGCGCGTGTCCGCGCCCGGTGCGACGCTGCTGGTCGTCTGAACGGGCGAAGGACAGGAACTGGGCACGGCTAGCCTAGTGAAGAGAAGGACCAGGGGAGACACGATAGCAGGGTTCCAATATTTGAGGGGCTGCCACGGAGAGGAGCGGGGTCAGGCTGTTCTCCAAAACACCCGTCGGACAAACTAGGAACAACGGATGGAAACTGATCCAGAAGAGACTCAACCCAGAAATAAGGAGAAATTTCCTGACGTGAGAACAATTAATCAGTGGGACAGAAATTGCCTTCAGATGTTGTGGGAGCTTCATCACTGGAAGCTTTCAAGAATGGACTGGACTGCCATCTGTCAGGAATGGTGTAGTAGGGTCTCCTGCTTAGGGGCTGGACTAGATGACCTACAGGATCCCTTCCAGCTCTGTTATTCTATTCTATTCTATTCTATTCTATTCTATTCTATTCTATTCTATTCTATTCTATTCTATTCTATTCTATTCTATTCTATTATTTTAGTATTCTATTCTATTTTATTATTTCTAATTCTGTTCTATTTTATTCTCTTCTCTTTAATATTTTAGTATTCTATTCTATTTTATTACTTCTAATTCTATTCTATTCTAATTCTATTCTATTCCTTAGATCTATTCCATTCCATCCTATCCTATCCTATATTTTAGTATCCTATATTTTACTATTCTATTTTATTATTTCTAATTCTATTCTATTCTATTCTATTCTATTCTATTCTATTCTATTCTATTCTATTCTATTCTATTCTATTCTATTCTTTTAGTATTCTATTTTATTATTTCTAATTCTGTTCTATTTTATTCTCTTCTCTTCTATATTTTAGTATTCTATTCTATTTTATTACTTCTAATTCTATTCTATTCTATTCTATTCTATTCTATTCTATTCTATTCTATTCTATTCTATTCCTTAGATCTATTCCATTCCATCCTATCCTATCCTATCCTATCCTATCCTATATTTTAGTATTCTATATTTTACTATTCTATTTTATTATTTCTTATTCTATTCTATTCTATTCTATTCTATTCTATTCTATTCTATTCTTTTAGTATTCTATTTTATTATTTCTAATTCTGTTCTATTCTATTCTATTCTATTCTATTCTATTCTATTCTATTCTATTCTATTCTATTATCCTATTCTATTCTATTCTATTATTCTATTCTATTCTATTCTATTCTATTCTATTCTATTCTATTCTATTCTTTTAGTATTCTATTTTATTATTTCTAATTCTGTTCTATTCTATTTTATTCTCTTCTCTTCTATATTTTAGTATTCTATTCTATTTTATTACTTCTAATTCTATTCTATTCTATTCTATTCTATTCCTTAGATCTATTCCATTCCATCCTATCCAATCCTATCCTATCCTATCCTATCCTATCCTATATTTTAGTATTCTATATTTTACTATTCTATTTTATTATTTCTTATTCTATTCTATTCTATTCTATTCTATTCTATTCTATTCTATTCTATTTTATTCTTTTAGTATTCTATTTTATTATTTCTAATTCTGTTCTATTCTATTCTATTCTATTCTATTCTATTCTATTATCCTATTCTATTCTATTCTATTCTATTATTCTATTCTATTCTATTCTATTCTATTCTATTATTCTATTCTATTCTATTCTATTATTCTATTCTATTCTATTCTATTCTATTCTATTCTATTCTATTCTACTCTATTCTATTATTCTATTCTATTCTATTCTATTATTCTATTCTATTCTATTCTATTCTATTCTATTCTATTCTATTCTATTCTATTCTATTCTATTCTTATTTCTATTTCTATTTCTATTTCTATTTCTATTTCTATTTCTATTTCTATTCTACCCTATGCTATCCTACACTATCTTATCCTGTTCCTCTGTGCATTAAGAAAAGCACGATTCATCCTTGGTTTTCCAGACAACTCCTAAATTTGCATTCTGAACAAGCATCTGCGTGACAAAGTCACTCCTGTCTCTAGGACGTTCCCACAGCCCAGGTAGTCCTCAAATTACAACAGTTGATTTAGTGGCCGTTCAAGGTTACAAGGCCCCTGAAAAACGTGATCTAATGACCGTTTTCCCCCCCACACTTATGACCGTTGCAGCATCCCCGTGTTCACGTGATCAGAATTCAGATGCTTGGCAACTGACTCATGCTTACGACAGTCGCAGTGCCCCCGGGGTTATGTGATCCCCTTTTGCGACCTTCTGACAAGCCCACTTCACGGGGGAAAGCCAGATTCACTTCACAACCGGGTTACTAATTTAAGAACTGCACGGATTCACTTAACAACCGTGGCAGGAAAAGTCGCAGAATGGGGGGGGGCCTCAGCTCACTGAACCAATGTCTCACTTTGCGACCTAAAAGTCGGGCTCCATTGTGGTCGTAAGTTGAAGACTATCGGCAGGTCCGTTATATCTGGGCCGTGGGAGATTTTGCGTTTAATAGGGTGGAGGCTTAGCCGGTCTGGCTGGGGAATTCTGGGAGTTGAAGTCTGCCCATCCTCAACCGGCCTAGGTTGGGAAAGATCGCACTGGGGAAGCCCGTGTCTGCCGACTCGGCTCATGTGGAGGGTTTGAGGTTTGGGTCGTTGGTTGTACTGAACAGCTGCTGTTAAAACTGCGCAGGTTTGTGATTGTCGCCTTCGAGCCGATGGCGAAAAGGGCATTTTTCTGGCTGATCAGAAGGCTGCACAACACTGGGTAACCGTAAGCTCTGCTATTAGGAAAGAGAGAGAGAGGAAGAAATATTTATTTTCTGCCCCAATGGGCATGTTTTTCTATTTTTCCCCCCTTTTTTGCATGCTCTTTTAAATTTCCTCCCTGTGTGTGTGTGAGAGAGAGGGAGGGAGGGATTGAGGAAGAAGGGAAGAGAAGGGGAGGGAAGGAGGAGGAAGGGAGGGAGGGAGGGAGGGGGAGGAAAGCAAAGGTGGGAGGGAGAAGGGAAGGAGGGATTGAGGAAGGGAGAAAGGAGGGAATGAAGGAAGGGATTGAGGGAGGGAGGGAGGGATTGAGGAAGAAGAGAAGGGGAGGGAAGAGGGAGGGAGGAGGAGGAATGGAGGGGGAGGGAAGCAAAGGTGGGAGGGAGAAGGGAAGGAGGAAAGGAGGGATTGAGGAAGGGAGGGAGGAGGGAATGAAGGAAGGGATTGAGGGGGAGAGGGAGGGATTGAGGAAGAGAAGAGGGAGGAAGGGAGGAATTGAGGAAGGAGGGAGTGGCAAAGGAAGAGGGAGGGAGGGAAGGAGGGAGGGAGGGATTGAGGAAGGGAGGGAGGAGGGAATGAAGGAAGGGATTGAGGGAGAGAGGGAAGGATTGAGGAAGAGAAGAGGGAGGAAGGGAGGGATTGAGGAAGGAGTTAGGAGAATTGAGGAAGGAGAGAGTGGCAAAGGAAGGGAGGGAGGGAAGGAAGGAGGAAAGGAGGGATTGAGGAAGGGAGGGAGGAAGGAATGAAGGAAGGGATTGAGGGGGAGAGGGAGGGATTGAGGAAGGAGGGAAGAGGGAGGGATTGAGGAAGGAGGGAGTGGCAAAGGAAGGGAGGAAGGGAGGGAGGGATTGAGGAAGAAGGGAAGAGAAGGGGAGGGAAGAGGGATTGAGGGAGGGAGGGAGGGAGGGGGAGGAAAGCAAAGGTGGGAGGGAGGGAGGGATTGAGGAAGAAGGGAAGAGAAGGGGAGGGAAGAGGGAGGGAGGAGGAGGAAGGGAGGGGGAGGGAGGGAGGGGGAGGAAAGCAAAGGTGGGAGGGAGGAGGAAAGGAGGGATTGAGGAGGGGGAGCAGGGAATGAAGGAAGGGATTGAGGGAGG